>NW_010114918.1:318-13289 GCF_000699245.1 Pterocles gutturalis | reverse complement strand
AACATTAGGCGGCCAACTCCCATTGGCGCTAACAGTCCTCTGTCCTTCATAAAAATGTGTTCTTTTGTTACTAAAATTAACTAGCGGAAGGACTGGTTCTCTTTCCTGCGATTGCAGCTGGTATGCAGATTGTTAATGTTGTTATGAAGAGGGAACAGACAGTTCGTGGGTTGTCATTTATGTTGTGTCATGTAGTGGCATCATTCGAAATGCGTCTGTGGGGAGGGACATTCAGTTTTAATCTTTAAAGCTCAGAATAGCCTTGCTTGCTATGTTGAAATTGTTTTTTTCCTGCTCCCAGGAGCATGTTCCACTTGTGTCTGACGATGCTGTGACAGTACTTAGCTGTCAGTCAAGCACTGTGTCACTTCTTGCTGGACGCTGAATACAGGCATTATAAAAATCCACAATAAATTATAGAGAGTAGAACAAGCAGGAAGACCAATGTCAGCAATGGCTCCCAGCGCTTTCATTTTACTCTCTTTAGTAGTCCAGGGCAAAATGTTGCTTTAGGAACGAGGGTTGTGGCGCTGTGGAGAGGAGGCTGAGAGAGGCTGGGGAGTATTTAACCTCTTGGGGTTTGTGAACACTCGTGTGCGAAAGCTCCTCCGCATGCCCAGATTACATCAGTCTCAATTGATGCACAGCAGTGCGTTTACTTAAACTGAAACACCTCCCAGTGGATTTTGCATCATTTAACCAAGTTCCCCTTGAGCAGGCTGGGTGTCGTTGAGTGCTACATACACCTAAAGCCACTCAGTCCAGCAGTTCTGTGTGGGAGCCTCAGCCTGATGGAGGATGAGGTTCATGGTCAGGCAGCTGGAGCTGGGGAATCTAGCAGGGGGTTTGCCTCCTGTCTTGTGCTGCTTTCTGTGCCTAGGTCCCAAATGGACACTTTTTCGCCTGCCTTCCCCATTATGGAAAAGGGTTTGGCAGTGTGTTAAGCGCTCTGCCGGTCTGTCCTGCATTGCTATTGTTTGCCAGCCAGTCAGACATCCTGTTTTCCAGTGAATGTCACTTCAGGGATGTATTAAAATTGCAAGAACTGTCTGTCTGCTACCACTTCCTGTGCTGCACCCCCTCCTCTCCCTCCTGATCTGTCTCTGTCCTGTTCTTTGCTCCTGTTTGGAGCCTAGAACAGCACTTTTCCCATACGGGGTTTTCTGGGCCAGTCTACCATTTAGCATCCTTGGAACACTTTGCTCTTTTTAACTCCAAACAACAGGAGAAGATGTGGTTGGAAAACTGACAAATCCTTCTAGTTAGGCTGCAGAACTTAGCCCAAATCTACTTGTTGCAAACACTTGTGGATTCTCTCTTTTTCATTCTCAGTGATGTGTTTCTGATTGCCCAGCTTTGCACTGTAGCAGCAGTTAATACATTCATTCCCGTACAAATACAGCACACCCCATTTTGCTGGGAATACGATAAGCCTCTAAATAAAAGAAGAAACCTACCTTACAATAATTTTTTTTTTTTCTTTTTTTTTAAGGTTTGAATGGCTTGGGCAGTCAGTTAAATAGATGTGAACTGATGACTTCCTGTAGCGGTTGAAGAGGTCTGTTCCTTTAGTCAGAACTCACCGTAGAAAAGACGAAGCACAGATAATAACTTGGGCAGGCAGCCCACTGACTGCCCAGCTGATACAGCGCAGTCAGGTTCCTGCAGCAATTTCAGTGTCGTGTGATAGGAAGCCAAGTATTTTCAGCTTGAGGCTTTTCTTTTGGGGTGCTGGAAAGCATTGAGAACATACAGGAGGTACCAAAGGACTGGTTCCACTGTTAGTTTCTGTCCTCTAACCAAATTCAGTTTGCTTCAAGTCAGTAAAGCCTTCCACCAGATGAAGCGGGAAGAGTACCACTTGCAGTTGCAGGAAACTTGAGGCTTATTTAACTCCTCTGAGGAGGTTTTTCTTGCCTCCTAGTGTTGAGGTGATTGAAATGATGCAATGGTTATTTTTCAGGCTGGATCCTTATAGACCGTTGTGGGAAGCACTTTGGAACAATTTTAAACTATCTCCGAGATGACACAATTGCACTTCCAAAACACAGACAGGAGATCAAAGAGCTGATGGCAGAAGCCAAATACTATCTCATTCAGGGCTTAGTGGACATGTGCCAAGCAGCCCTGCAGGTAAGAAACAGAAGTAGCCTGTAAAGGTTTTCATGAGTGTTTTGCTTATAAAATTTACTTAAGACAGCTTGAGAGAGTGTTTCATGGCCTTAGAGAAGGCATGAAATCTTAGATGTGAAAGACAGCCTGGAAAGAAAATGAGGCAGCAGTCAGGGAAGCTCTAAGGTCCTATCCAGCATGTTTATCAAAGCCATAGCTGTCCTTGCTCCGTATGCACACCTGAGAGTCTGCCATGCTCTGAATAAGAGATGAAATTTAGTTTATGGTCCCCCCGGAAATGTTTTCAGCCACATGTGCTGTCGTGGCACAGCTGTCCCAGCCAGGGGTGCCTGTGCTCTGAAGGCATTTAGTGCAGTTAGTGAGGTGGTTGCATTACCGAGGGAGCAATTTCTTTGTAAGAACAGAAAGATTGACACTAGTTAGATTAGAGTAAGTTTGTCCCTTGTTTAGATTATATGAATCTAGACTGTGCGAGATGTAGATTTGAGTTCCTGTCATTTCGGACGTGTTCGGTATGATGATGGGTAAATAATTTCCCTTTGTGCTTCCATTCAGTTGTCCAGCTGTCCCCTCAGAGTGGGGACAGTGGCACTTTTCTACTTCACAGGTATGCCAGGAGGATGAATGAAGTAGGAACTGCATTCACAATTTGTCATTTAAATAGAAGGACTGGTTCTTTTCTGTTTCTATATTTTAAATTTTATTTAGGAAATAGAGAATGAGTTCCTCTTGTGTGAAATGAAATAAAAGACAGAAATTTAAAGGAAACTGATTGAATAAACATGATTATTTTGAGCATGTGTTTTAAAAGAGCTCATGGCATTCGTCTAAATTTCCCCCAAGTTATCTCACTTCTAATTAGATAATATTTATAGGCAGAATGGGTTTGAACCTTTGAAAGCATGGTAATTTTTTTTTCCAAGTTTAAATCTTAACGGAGAAGACGACTCATATGGTAAGCACTGAGTACTTTAAGGACTTTTCTTTGTGTCAGTTTACTACTATCTTTGCAAATATGTAAGGCCTTAGGAGCTTTATTTGCTTTCGTAGTCCCTATGAGTTCAGCTAATTGAAATAGATCTAACTTCTTATGAGTGTTGAGATGGTGAAATGAATGTTTCTTGCAGAACAAAACTTAGTAATTAATAAATACCTCACATACTAGGGTCAGTATACTTCTATGCGCTGAAAGAAATGCAAAGCCACCCTGATGCTTTTCTTTCTGGTTTGGTATTTAAGACCTTTCTTCTAAAAACAAAATGTTCTAAGCCTTTCCTATTAGCTATTGAGCTTTCCTTAATTTGCTACATGAGGAATCTGGAGTCACCAACTGTGCTACACACACTTGGTTGTTGCTTTTGTATCACAAGGGGCTGAAGTCCGTTTGGTGACATGCTGTTTGAAAGCATGGTAAAGTTCACAGTGGCTGATATTGTTATAGACTGCAGCGTTTTGCATTGATCAAAACTAGTGCAAACTCGTAGTATCCTTTCCTTCAAAAAAAGGTAGAATAATAAACCCACTTAAAGGATAGAATAATAAACCCACTTAAACCAAATACAACTTGAGCTCAGAGTCCTTGCTATATAGCTAAGGCAGACATCCACCTGCATCCCAATATTTCAATTACTGCTGCCTTCTGGGGACAAGAAATCTCTGTTGTATTTCTGGGTTGCAGATCAAGGTAACGCTGGGTGGTTACTATAGCAACACAGAGCTTTTCCTTTGCATCACAAGATTTGGGAACATGGCTGGAGGGGTTGGAGAAGACAGCAGCAGCATATGTTTGCTTGAGCATTTATCTCTCTTGAGTTTATTTCCTCTCTCTCTTCTTTCTTTAAAACAGGACAAGAAAGACTTGTATGAACCTGTCTGTAGTATCCCTATTATCACATCTCCAAAAGAAGAGGAGAGACTGATAGAATCATCAATGAAAGTAACTGCTTTTCCACTACTCTCCACTGAGAAACTGAATTTTTGCTACATGTATTCAAACACAGAACTTACCTCTTCTGCTGTTTTTTTTTCTCCCAATAGCCCGTTGTTAAGCTGCTTTATAATAGAAGCAACAACAAATACTCCTACACCAGGTACGTCAGTTTTTTCCCCACTGTAATGGGAAAGTTTCCCTTTGACTATGGGATTTTTTTGGTTGGTGGGTTTGGGTTTTTCTTTGTAATTACAACAGTGCTCTTCTATGGATCTGAGTGCAGTTATTTTTGACTGATGTGAATCTAAATGGGGAGAGAACACAACAAACTGTATCTGGTGGAGTCTAGTGTAGAGTTCAGTTGTGTGAGAAAGGTGAACAGGAACAAGGGACAAGAGGTAAGAACGATGAGGCTATTAATATTGTCTGAGAGTAGATTTACCCCGGGTAATGCAACACGACCTGGTAACCAGAGTCTCACTGTAAATGCAAAGCTAATGCTGCCATGATCCCTAGCTCATCAGCTTATCTGTACTTCTGTCTGCATATACCTCTGCCAGCACTCTTTTACTCTGCCCTGCAGACATTCTTGACGTTCCTGTGCCTCTAAATGAATAAATTATTTGCTTACAAAGGAAAGTATCTGTTCTGCTCAGGACCAACTCAGATAGGGCCCAGGGCAAGAATTTTCTGGCTTTCCTCCTGTATAACATAACATTATTTATTTAGTTTTATTCTGTAACTATCATGATACCTTTGTTATGATGCTATCAGAATGGCTTTGGATTCTCCCAAACCAGTCATTGAAGCGATGTGAGTAATCCTTTATGCTGTGCAGGATCCTCATTTTCGGCCTTTTAAGTCTGAGATGCAATCTTGGAAGCTTTTTTCTCTAGACAAACTGATTGTCTACCTGTCAGAGAGATAGATTCTAACAATGATGATATTTCAGGTAGTCAGGAGATACTACCTGCAGGATTGCTGAAGAGCAGCCTGTTTTTCCGCAGACTGCATTCTGTATCTGCCAGTGGTACTGCGCTCTTCCTGGTGTTACCCTTTAGCTTACAGAAGTGATGCTAAAGCAAGCACTGAATAGCGTATTAGTCACCACGGGGCTGGAAATGTGAACGTACTAGTCATGAGAGCAACAGAATCCCAGATACCAGGAGGTGCTGGTATCTCAGCTAGCTGTAGGTTTCTAATTATTCCTTGCGCATGAATGTGCATGCTTTGATGGTGTTTAAATGAGGCATCTATATTTAAAATTCCACACTGGCTGCTAGCAAGCAAAGATTTTTTTTTTTCCATCTATTCTACCTAATCGACAGTACAAAAGGAGCTTTCTCAGTTATGTTGTCAGTGTGGTCTAATAATGAAGAGTTCTACATTCTTTTCCCAGCTCTGCCACTTGATAGAGCCTGGGACTTGTCACTGGCTGAATCCCAGATTGCTTTATCAAATGTTTCTTGCAAGCTGAAGATTTTCTCTGGTTGCACATCGTGCTTTTTTGATTTAGATCTGAACAGAAACACTTCCAGACTAAGTATTCTATGTAAAGCCCGATTGGTGGTTCTTATTAGCAGTGTCTGGATTCACAAGGATTTCATGGCCTTCCCAAGCCACCTGCAAAAGTTAAGATACTGTGCACAAAAGTGCGATGTCATGTCTCTGGGTAGATTCTTGGCAGCAAGGAATGAACCTTGAGCTTCTGCATCCAAAGAGTAAGGCGTTTTACTGTTAAAGCTAGAAAGGTTGGCTTTGGTGTCTAGGCATTAATATATTCACTCATTTCCACATATTCACATGTAATTTCCCAACCACCTATAAAAGAGACAAAGGGGCACAAAGTACTTCTTTTCGATACAGCTGCATTCAAGCTAATATCAGAGGAGTAAGGCTTTTGGGTTTATGGGGTTTTTTTTCTTAATCGAATTGGACCCTGATTGGCCATGATGTTGTTATTTAAGTAAAATATTTAAATTTTAAGAATAGCTTTCTGATAGCGTTACTTGATTTTAAAGCTATGATACAATGCGTATATTTTTTTATCTACAACACGTAGATCTTGCTTTGAAAAGTAATTAAGATTCTACATTGCGTTGGCCGTCAATAAAAGTTAGTTCTCTAAATAACATATTCAACCTAGATATTTGTATATGGCATCACTAGTGTTTGTTAAGTGCAGAACATCTTGCTTTTAGCTGGACTTCTGACATGCGTTGACTCTCTGGACTTGTGCTGTTACTAAGCTACAGAGAACCACAGACAGCCTGTCATTTAGTCGTCTTGAGCGTCAGTCAGGATAGTTGTCGATAGTTGATGTAATGATTTGGGAAATGGTGCTGTCGTCGTTAATTATTTAACTTGACCTCTACAGGCTGGTGAGTTTGCTTGTGGGGACCAGAGCATCTTATTTGTATCTGAAATTGGCTATTACCCCGTCTTTTCTTGGCAGCATATGGCAATGAGTCACTACTTATTTGTATTCTGCAGTTAGATCAATGCTTACAACCATGGTGGAGTAGGCATATAAATTCTGTAGAGATGGCCGGTTGAAAAACCACTAAAACCTTCTTCCTTCTTTTGTTGCTGTGTTTCAGTAACTCAGATGACAACTTACTGAAGAACATAGAACTGTTCGACAAACTCTCTCTCCGATTCAACGGCAGAGTTCTTTTCATTAAGGATGTTATAGGGGATGAAATCTGCTGCTGGTCTTTCTATGGACAGGGTCGGAAACTTGCTGAAGTCTGTTGCACCTCTATAGTGTATGCGACAGAGAAGAAGCAAACCAAGGTAATGGAGTTTCACCCACCCGTCAGAGTTTAAAAAAAAATCAGGTTGATGATACATTGCAGAAAGATACAGATTTTGTGTAACTTCAGCCAAATTGCTAGGGACAAGCAATACCACTTACTGGGAAAGCTTTGAGACCAACTCTGCTGAGTATTGACTGGAATTGATGGCCAGTGACATCAAAATTAGTAGGGTGGATCGCTGCCTGGGCAGCTGCAGGATGAGCTGGTGTCTTGGTAGGAGGTGCTGCATTCTAGGTAGAATTCGGAGAAGACTAAATACAGTTGCAGCTTTGAAGAAAGCGAGACTGAGAATTGTAACTCTGAAAGCACGTGCATTTTAGTACTAGTCTCTTAAAGGTGGTGGACTTCGTGTCCCTAAAGCATGTAAATGCCTTTAAATTCTTCCCTAATTAAATTAAGTGAAGATGTAATTCTGCTCCTAATTAGACCTACATAAATTTACTTCATTGCTGTTTGTACTGTGTTTCACTTGCACTGATGTAATAATTTTATGTAATTGGACTCAATGGTTGGGTTTGGGAGTACAAATTTCTCCACAGTGTTGGAAAGTATATGCCAAAAAGGAGAAGACTGAAACTGATCTGTCCCAACCTGAATAACTGAAATGAAGGCGATTCAATTAATGAAATAGAAACTTGAGCTCAAACACTGTTTAGAAACATTATATTTTTATGATCATTATGCTTTTATGGACAAAACTATAGAATATCTTAAAAAAAAAAAGTCCAGCATGACTACAGATTCAAAATAATCAACCTGTCTTGATTTCCCCTATCCTGATTTTCTGCTTTGCTCATCTTTCTCATTTAGAATTGTTTTCCTCTCTGTATAGTGCATGTCCTTTTTATGGCTCACGTATCTTTTCGCTTACGGGCATGTGTGCCAGACACGTTATCCTGTATAGATCAGGAAAAGGACATGTGCTGTCTTTTGTAGGTTGAATTCCCTGAGGCACGGATTTACGAGGAAACACTAAATGTCTTACTGTATGAAACACCACGGGTTCCTGATAACTCTCTGCTGGAAGCAACAAGCAGGAGCCGAAGCCAAGCGTCTCACAGTGAGGACGATGAGGGTTTTGAACTTCGTGACCGAGTGCGCCGAATCCACGTGAAGAGATACAGCACCTATGATGACCGTCAGCTTGGGCACTAGTGTCTCAGTTGAGGAGAACGGGTTTGGTGTCAAGGCTTGTATCGATGTTCTTTGAGGGAGATCAAGAAGTAGGGAGGGATGAATTGGACTTTGTGGATTGATCTTCATTTTGGCTTCTTGGCTCCCTAGAGAAGCAAATGGGCATTTGTGTGCGCAAAGCAACACTAACGGCCAGGGGCTTTGAGAACTGAGATGTTGATTTTGCACCATGTGCTTTAAAGGCAGACTGGCCCCCTTTTCGTGCCACGTGAGGAATGGAATTTGGAACACTGATTCTGACAGCTTGTGGTTGCTCTTTCGTGTCTAATGACTTGCCAGATTTCTTACTTCCTGGGAGAAGTACTGCCTTTCCTGAATGAGATGGCATGATGTGGAAAATCTTTTTCAAGATGCCTGCCCTTTTAGGGTTTTGTATAATGGAACTTCCAGGTTTTAAATCAAGATACTGAAGAGGGGGTGGAGAGAACTTGAACATGACTACTCTTTGCAAACACTGCATCTGATAACCCCCAAAAGAAGTGGTTAGCTAGCCCATAGTCAGACGCACTCCAAGTGGGGTTTCTCCCACCTCTTTCCCCCAGTACATGTGCCGAGGTTGGTGTTCCCAGACAGCTGTCTTTAAAACTCATTAATTGTAAGGTAAGCTCTTCTGAGGAGTTGAGAGTCAAGTCATCAAAAAACCTCCCCCTGTGAAAAATGAGAAAAAATTGAAAATTTACATATATATGTAATGACTTGGGAGATGTAGAAATGGATAAAATGAAGGAAGAAATTTCTTCAAGTAAGAAAACGTCAGGAATAGATTGTGGCAGACTTGCCATTGTTTAGGGTTGTGATAGTGTAATCCTGTTAATATAAACGGTGGCAATCCAGGGAATTACTTATACATTAGTATCCTCCTGGGCCCCAAAAGTGCTATTTGATGTTAAACTTCTCAAGGAAGCAGAGGAAAAATTGCAGTGACTGGGGAAATGCAGGCTCAACAACATTTTATAATGCTAGATAGTGTTCACATACTGACGGGTGAATTCAGGGTTTGTGTTCTGAATCCCTTCTAGAGCATAGAAACTGAAGTGGAAAGAGAAGAATAGTCATAAAAATCTTGTTCTAGCGTGAAACTGCAAGAGGCTTTGGACACAGGAGAGAGGTCGCTTATGCTGAATTTTAAACTGAAATAATCCCTTTTATTCTGTGTGCTTGGTTGGGTGCTAATTGCAAAGGGCCTTTCAGAAGGTTGGAGTCAAGGCTGCTCTGCAAATCAGGTCTATGGAAACAGTTTCAAGTTTAGTGTGGAAGTTGTTACCATATTTTTAAATGTTTGCTTGTATGTTTCAGCTGTAGGTTGCAGATTCTAATTTTACCACTGTCATAAGGGGTTGTTATTACTTGACGGCTGTTCATTGGCAGCTGTGGATACGTGACGGTGGTGGAGCGTGCTCCACAAATGCTCCTAAGTTCCCACAGTGTACGTGAACGTGGAAGCTTCAGATTCCATGATGGTTAGTCTTGAACGATTTGACCAGTGCCAAATCTACCTACAAGTTTTAAAGCAAATTACTGCAAGAGCCTGACAAGAAAATAGTCCCAAATTAATACGGTGAAGTCATAAGTAGAATTGAGATGGTAGATGTTTTGGTAGTAATAGAAACAGTGGAGGGAACAAAAAAAAATATTTCCACTCAATTAGGCTTTTGAAAATGAAATTGTTGAGGTTTGGTAAGAAAACACTAATGGCTGCAAACTTCCAGGATTTTATTACCTAGCCAGGCCCCTACACGTGGCAGGCATTCATTTAATTCTCCTCACATTCAGGAAGTAGCGTTGCCACAGTAATGCACCTGCCTTTTTGTGAAAGGGCCCTTTAAAACTCTAATAACCTCTTTTCTCTTTATATTGCTTTTGTAAGTTGTTGTTTTCCAGCTGGTTTCTCTATTGTGCCAGTGAAAATACAGCTGCTGAGATTAGTTTTGACAAAGACTTTTGTGGTTTTTTCTGTTTAATTCTGCTAGAGTGTGATGTGGATTTTTTTAATTTCTTTCCCCTCCAGTGATACTGTTTAAATTACACTACGGTGGGTGCTTTGAAGCTACCGGCAGAGCCTGTAGTGATAGGGTCTTTGTGGTGTACTTAATAGCTTCGATTTATTCTCTTGTACTTTTTTTCATCTTGTAACAAATAAGACTGCCATTTAAAATTCATGTGTGGCACTTCTGTTCCTTGGCAAATGATTTACTTTTTTTTTTCTTGTTACTATCATAGTGAATGTTAACAGATTAAGTAAGTGATGCTGGTAGCCTTGCAAAACTGTGCTTAAAAAAAGTTACAAGCAGAAAAATGTCATATTTGCATTTATTTTCTTTGGAGAGCACAGGTATGGGAAGGAGCGTGTGGAAGAGAATGAGTGTGAGAGCTGTGTGCTAGTCCAGAGGCTTTTATTCCATGGTTGGAGTCTGTACTCCCAGGATTCATTAATGAAATGGATTCAAATTGTGAATTATTACTCTTCTCTGCTGGCTTTAAATATCACAAATTATGATTCCTATTAAGACAATATGGATTTCTAATTATATGCATTTGTCTGCAAGTTAAGAGACTTGTAATGGCTTCCTACCTAGACCATCGCCAACAGATGTGTTCACGCATGTGCCTGTGACTTTCTAGTGGCCTTTAGGAGGAAGAAATGCCTTTTTGCCTCAATGTATGAATTCTGACTACTTCAGCCAGCACTCTTTAGCTGCTGGAGCTCTTTTTGAAACCTTACTGTCCTCTTCACTCCTAAATTTAAGCAAACTTCTGCGCATTCAAATCTTGTATTAGCAGACTGAGAGAATGAACGGAAAACATTAACTGACATCTCTGCACGAGTACTGTAATAAAGGGCTGCATGTTTCTGTAACGGGGTCCTAACACCGCAAAGCAGCCTCAGTCTTTGTACAGAGAAGGAGACTTGGTGCCTGGAGTGAATGTCTGATGTTAAACAGCTTAGCAGTATCGGTGTTAATGAGGCAATAATGCCAAAAGAGAGAGCTCTGCAGGGCAGCAGCCTCCAACTGCTTGATAAATGCCAAGACAAAACTAAATGTTTAACCTGCACCTTGACATTTAGTTTTTGGAACAGGAGACATTTATCCCATCATAATGTTCCATTCCACTGACTTTTTATCTCTTGCACTTCTTGGTTAAAGTATAAAATAACTGACTGAGACCAGGAGGGCATTGGAGGGACCGATACTATGGTGTTATTAGAAAGCTGCATCCTGCTTGGAACAGGCAATGCTTGTTTTGGTTAGATTTTTTTTTTCTCAAGGTTTTTTAATTTTCAGACACAATTCACTCTGAGAGATGAAGTATACCTTAACTGAATGTGACTGGCCCAGCAGTCCCTACCTTACACGATTAGATTATATTGTCTGACAATCCTTGGCACTGAATCTTTACAGACAACTTTCACACCATCCATTCTGTTAGGAGAGCTGAGGTTTTAGTAAGAGATGAGTGGGCATGAGTCCTGTTTCCAGCTGTGCCACCAACTCGGTGACATACAGCAACTCAGTTTTTCTGTATGCACATAATTATTCCTCATCTGGAATAAAGTGGTGGTAAGACCCTCCCCTACCTCAGAGGGATGTTGAAGCATAATTTGTTTAATGATAGTAAAGGACTTTGGATTTCTATAATATTTTGTATCCAGAGGATAGCAAATATGATTGCTGATCTTGTTTAAACTGACATTCTGTGATCAAGCTGCTTTCTTATTGCATCAGGCTTTGTTTTATTTTCATGTCTAACTTTTAACGGTCAGCCTTATGCATAAAATACTTAGTTAATGCAGTAACCATATTAGCTGTTGATTAAAGCGTTTTCTCTTTCTTTTATCAGTGCATTAAATGGAAATGGAACACTAATTTTTAATAAAGTGTTTTATTTTGTCTTCTGTGACTTTTCTCCAGCATCATAACTTTCTTTTGTCCAGTTGGTTTGTGCACTTTTGTTCTGCATTGTAGTTGTGATCCTTGCCAAGTATTTAGGATTTCTGAACCACGGAACTACTGCATCGGCAAATGGGTTTTGTATTACATGGAGCTGCTGCTACCTTTCACCCATGCATGCAAGTTCAGTCTGTTTGTAGAAGGTCTCAGTGTACTTACAGGTGCACTGCAGACAACTGGTTTTTATTTTCTCTGGGTTTTTCCTTTAATTGTAGAACAACTCATTGGCTACACTGGTTTTTTTTATGTTCATTTGCTAGTAAGAATCACAGAGCATTTTGATCTTTCATTAAGTCTCCACCCAATTTGTGTTACCACAAAGGTACCCTAACTTGTATTTTGAAAAGCTTTATCCTTTCTTGACTGATGGAGCAGCCTAGCAGGGCACTAGATCCAGAGATTGTCTGTGTTCTGCAGTAGGTGTGATTGTGAGGTAGCCAACATAATCTTACCTGTCCTGTTTAGCTGTTCTCTTTGCTGCTCTTACCCTGTTTTTTGAGCTTAGTTGTTTGTTGTGAGCAACAACTGCAGAAACTATTCCACAGGGTACCTGTGTGTCTTTGAAAGAAGTCGGGTAATCCTTTCTTTGGAAAGGTGAGAAACCTCTCTTAGGGCACTGTGGTTTCTGGTGCATACTGGCCGTTTTGTCTCACACTGTGTCGTGGAGAATCGGTTTACCTGGATGTAAGTGTTCCCACCCTGATTTTATGGCGCGTGAGAGCTTGTAGAACCAGCCTACCCTTCACCCACGGCCGTAGGACTTCTGCTTCCTGTGACTGGGTGATGTTCCTGAGCCTCCTCTGTCTGCTGCCTCGGAACAGCCTTGTCGTCTTCCCTCTGCGGCCAGCTGTCACAGAGCTGTTCTCCTGCCGTCTCCTCTCTTCACACCAATCCCTCGGGAGCTCTCCCTTGGCCTGGCTGTTCCTGGGGTGTCTTTCCTTCTGC
>NW_010114918.1:0-267 GCF_000699245.1 Pterocles gutturalis | reverse complement strand
CGAAAGAGCCCTGAGCACCCCTGGGCACTGCAGGAAGGATCCTGCCTCCACCCTTATCTGCTTTGGGAGGGAGAGCGTGAGCGCCTCCGGGGCGCCCGTGGGGGTGTTGTGAAGGGAAAAACCCCCATCAGAAAGTGAATCGAACAAGCCGCGTGTGCTGTTCGCTCCCTCAGGGGAGAGCAAGGCCCTAACCCCCAGCAAAGGAGATGCACCGTGTCCCTGACCTGCTGCCTCACCCCTGGCCCTTCTCTAGAGGCCGCTGTGCCG
>NW_010114917.1:8507-11106 GCF_000699245.1 Pterocles gutturalis | reverse complement strand
AAAAATGTAAGAAAAATGCAAAGAAAAAACACATCAGCAGGAGCTGGGCTGCGGGTCCAGCAAGGGGGGAGCACCTCCCGTGTCCCCAGCCCTGACCTCCTGGGCTCCTGTCCGAGCACAGCCTCCGCTGCCTTTCTCCGAGGGGGTTTTGTGCTGGGTGATGGTTATCTGTGTGCCGATGGAGGTGGGTCTTGTCTTTATTTGTCACTTCTCTGCTCCAGGTACAGAGGCTGATGGGGGAGCGCAGGACAGGCTCCGGGCTGGCACCAAAACTAGCACCAACCCCGCCCTGAACAGCCACAGCCTCCGAGCACTGAGCCCTGTGTCCGGGGCAGGGACCCCCAGTAACGGGGGCTTTGGGTTCCGATCGGGCGCCTCGCACAGAGCAGCTTTCGGCAGTGAGACGGAACGGGCAGTCTGTTTGGAAACATCCTGGAAATAAAGGTAAGGAGAAAAATATTCAAATGAGAAAAAGATTGAAAAGAATGTCACCCAAATATGGGCAAGTGCCACTTTCGCTTAATGTCCTTTCTGTTATCAAATGACCCACTTAAAGCCCAGCTTATGCCTAAAGGAAGCGTAAACCTGGGTCCTTCGCTCTGGTGCTGTGTGGAGACGGCCCCTGCCAAACCTGGGGCTGCTTGGCTGTATTGCCAGCACACCTTTGTTAACTTGTTGGTTTTTTTTCAATTTTGGGATCTGTGTGTTTTCATGGCAGAGCAGGGACGCTGCAGGCATCCTGCGTGAGGATGATCTTCCAGTGACCCCGTCCCTTGTCCCCGTCCCTGTGCCTGTGCTCCCGCAGGAACGGGGCAGTGCTTGCAAAGAACAAGTCCAGTAACTTTGACATTGGGGAAAAAACATTCTGGATCAGTTTAAAACACATCTAAAAACTAGATTAATCTTATTTTCCACGGTGTGGCCTGAATCTAACGTAAAAATGTGAAAATACTGCCCTTCAGCACAGTGTCTTCACGGTCGGTGAGCTGGAGAGATGAAGCGAGCTGGGAGCACTCCAGACTTTGCCTAAAGCTGGTTCGGAGCTGAGCTCCCTCCCAGCACAGCGCTGTCCCGGCTCTCGCTGTCGCACCTCAGGTGGGGGGTGAAGGGAAATCAATGCAAGGTGGAGAACACGTATCGATGGCTTCTGCAAAACCGTGAACACAGATAAAGCAGCATCAAAACTGGCCACTCAGTGTCTTTAACTTTACCCAGGTACAACAGCGGAGCCTTTACACCACGGGCGCTCCTCAGCCCATAGGTATGTCTCAATGTGGCCATCAGGAAAAAAAAAAAAAGCTAAAATTCAGCCTCAGGAAACAAAGTAAAAAGAAATAACTTCTTCCAGCAATGCTGGGCTGCTGAGCAGCTCACAAAGATCAGCACAGCAGACCCGGGAGCCCCTGCGGCCGGTGGCGGGGGCTGGCAGGACCCCACATTGGGCCAGTGTGGGGGCAAGCAGCCGAGCAAACCGGCCGCGGGGCTGCAGGCAGACGGCTCTGGCCAGGATGGATCCTGCCCAGGGTAGCGTGGGTGTGTTTTAAATGTTAATCTGATCTAAATCTTTTATTGGATTTCTTAAAAGGCAGAAAATATTTACTAGTTTGCCTTGCTCGTATCTCTGGGCTTAAATGCGTTTTGCTGCTGCTGGTTTATACAGCAGAGTCGCGCCGTGAGGCTGTGCCCGGGGGGTTTGTGCTCGAGCGGCTGCGGGAGGGTCGGGCAGAACAGCCGGGTGGGTGTGAGGTGGGTAACGGAGCAGGGGCTGACGGCGCTCCTCCTGAGCCCGCTATGGTGCTGCCCAAAGCCAGCGAGCATCCGCTGCAGCGTGAGTAGGAGGTCCAAGGTGTTCCTCAGGGAACTAAACGCTTCCCCAGGAGAGCAGAGCCTGCCCTGACCCGGGAGGAAGCAGCTGGAGGTTCCTCCTTCCAAGGGCTCCGGGGGCCGGGCTGTGTCTGACGTCCCATGGAACAGGGGGTGCGATGGGAACCAGCCCCTCTCTGCCTGAGACATCACAAAATCCATTGGGTTTATGCTTTTGTCAAATTCCATATATACTACTCAGGAGACCTTGAAGATCTGGCCAATAAATCAATGAATCAGTATTACCTTTTATTTTTTTTTAATAAGGACACGGTGTCCACCCCTCCCCAGGAGCCCTGTGCGCACCCTTCAGCTTCCTTTTCTACATTTAATATCCTATCTACAACAACTTTGTGTGAATCTAATTCCTGCATTGCTGAGTACCGCTCACTATCCAAGCATTGCCATAATGTTTCAGCGCTTTCTTCTAGGATGCTGCATTATACGCAGCATTAGTCTTTAATGCTCTTCTCCTGCAGTTTAAATGTGAAAATGTTCTAAGCGGCTGACTCGGGTTTGTTTTGAAATCCTGCCTCAGGATGTTAAGATTTAGTAACACAAATTCTCACCTTAAAATAGCAGCACAAAGTGTTCTATTGACTCACAACGTGAATGTAAGCTATGCAGCATCCCTCACATGAGCGGTGGAAGCATACCGATAGTATCTGAAAGACAAAGGAATTTGGTGGAAAAAACCAATCTCTTGTTCTTCCTCCGGCGGGCAGCGGCGCTGGGC
>NW_010114917.1:6695-8476 GCF_000699245.1 Pterocles gutturalis | reverse complement strand
GCCGCGGCGCGGGTCCGCTTTCCTCCTCCGGGGAAAGGGGCTGCTGCCCCCAGGTCCCTTCTCCTGCCCCGCCGACAGCCTGGCGCACCAGGGTCCTGGTTACCTTTAACAGCAATTGTGTTAAACGCTGAGCGAGCACATTGGCGAGCATGAACCCTGCTCCCAGTACAGCCCAAACCCTGCTCCCAGCAGAGCCCAAACCCTGCTCCCAGCTCAGCCCTTCCCATGTCTTTTCTCCCGCTCGCAGGCGCAGGATGAACCTGAAGAAGTACCTGGTGCGGGCGCTGCACCGGCTGCAGAAGGGCCCCGGCTACACCTACAAGGAGCTGCTGGTCTGGTACTGCGACAACACCAACACCCACGGCCCCAAGCGCATCATCAAAGAGGGGCCCAAGAAGAAGCTCGTCTGGTTTTTCCTAACGTTGCTCTTTGCGTCTCTGGTCTTCTGGCAGTGGGGCATCCTCATCAACACCTACCTCTCCTACAATGTCACCTCCTCCCTCTCCATTGGCTTTAAGACCATGCAGTTCCCGGCGGTCACGGTCTGCAATGCCAACCCCTTCAAGTAAGTCTTGCTTTGCGCCGCTGTGCGCTGACACCCTCTGTTCCCCCGCCAGCGCCAGGGCTGCGGGGCCGCTCCATGTCGGGAGCATCCATGGAGACGAGCCTTTGGCTGGCCACGAGGCGCTGAGACCCGAAGGGAACGGTGTGAAGGGGAAGGGCTCCCGTCCGGAGGAGGGTTCGTGTGCCCGCGGGTTTGCTGCTTTTCTGACTGTATCGGTTGATCTAACGGTGGTTATCGCCTCCCTGCAAACTCGCCCTGGCTCAGGGAAAACTCAAAGTTCAACTCGCTTGTCATGGCCAGAATCACTCTCGATCTTTCCCCGCAATTCCTTTCTTTCCCTTCCTTGCCGTGAACGTACCTCTTCTTGCCCGCGCTCCAGCCGTTAGGAGCTGGTTATACACCAGTGTCAGCGGGGAGCTGCGGTGACATCAATCCATCATCACCTCAAAGGAGTGAATGTTTGTTGATTTTTGTTACAGTCGATTTAAATTTATGCCCAAGGCGAGATGCTCTCAGCCAGCACACAGGAGTTACTCTGGGGCTGTTTCTCTCTCCGCTCGCTGGAGATGTTTTGTGTAAACTGCAGTTATCACCCTGCTGAATGGGACCCACGCGGTTCTGCCGGCGGGTTCCCACCGCAGCACTCACTGTTCATCCTCCCACTGGGGTCCGCCCGGCTGCAGGCTGCTGGGGTGCGGTGCCCGAGCTGGCCGTGCTCTGCGCAGCCTCCCGCTGTTCTCCAGCAGATCTCTGGGCAGCGATCCGAGGTCCCAGGAAGGTCCAGGCCAGCGGAGCTGCTGTGCATCCCCCCGCCGTGCCCCCGCCCTGTAACCGTGCTGTGTCCCGCAGGTACTCGGAGGTGAAGCATCTGCTGAGGGACCTGGACAGGCTCATCGAGGCAGCGCTGGAGAGGATCCTGCAGCCCACAGCGGGGAACAGCAGCGAGAACGGCTCCGCTCCGGGGAATGGTAGCGAGAACGGTTCCGCTCTGGGGAACGGCAGCGAGAACGGCTCCGAGCCGCTCAACCTGGAGCTGTGGCACCAGATCCCCCTGGTCCTCATCGACGAGCACGACAAGGACAACCCCGTCATCCTGGACATCTTCGAGAGCAGCCAGCCTGCGGGGGGCAACCACAGCTCCGTGGGCAACGAGACAGCTGCTCCGGATGCCCCCGCCAACGCCACGCTGGAGGAGAAGAAGTACAAGCTGGCGGTG
>NW_010114917.1:6146-6372 GCF_000699245.1 Pterocles gutturalis | reverse complement strand
GCTGCCCCTGCCCCTCTCTGCTGCAGCCCCCACCGCAGAGGCACAGGGTGGTCCCACACCCCCACCCCACTCCCACAGAGGCTCCAAGGACCCTGACCCCCTGGGAGCTGGGGCAGCCCCAGCCTTAAAGAATTGACCCAAAAGTGACATTTTCTATAAGCGTGTGGAGGTCACGCTGGGGCTGATGCAGAACCTGCCCAGCTGGGAAATGTCCCCAGGGAGGGAC
>NW_010114917.1:5711-6077 GCF_000699245.1 Pterocles gutturalis | reverse complement strand
CGCTGAGCGGGCACAGGGTGAGGGGCTACACCGTGGGACAGGGTCCGACCTGCTGCCGTGTGTCCCCAGTGCAGCCACCAGGGCTCCGAGAACTGCACGTACCGCAACTTCTCCAGCGCAGCGCAGGCAGTGACCGAGTGGTACATCCTGCAGTCCACCAGCATCCTCGCCCGCGTGCCGCTGCAGGACAGGATCCGGATGGGGTACCAGGCGGAGGACATGATCCTGGCGTGTCTCTACGGCGCTGAGCCCTGCAACTACAAGTAGGTGCACCCGGAGCTCCCAGCCCTGTTCCATCACACCGGGAATGGCACGGGATGCTAAAGGCATGGCAGCCTTTTTCTTGTCTCTTTTTAAGGTCTGTAT
>NW_010114917.1:1801-5683 GCF_000699245.1 Pterocles gutturalis | reverse complement strand
TCTAACAGCATTTCCCAGGGGTTTCTGGATGTGATCGTGGCTCACACGGGTTGTTTTGGGCCAGTTTAGTTTGATTGTAGACTGATTGTTGAGTTTTAGTTGCGGATGGGTGTTTTGCTCCTGACGTATCGAGACCAAGAGCAGCCACGGGACCTTCCCGGGGTGTCAGTGGGTAACCCACTGCCAGCCCCGGCGCCGAGGCAGTGGACCGTGGTCAGCAGGGCAGCCCCCAGTTACAGCCCCCCTTCTACACAAGGCTCTGGGAAATGCAGTGTTAGCCATCGTTGTTTCTTACGAACGCCAAATGTGTACATCCAGTTCCTCAACACACACATGCAGCTGCAGCCCAGGCTCAGGGAGTCCTGCTCCTTCTGCAAAGGGAGCAAGAGAGAATTATCATCAGAGAGTGAGATATGACACCAATCACAACCTGTTAGCACAGCTCCCATCAAGCAGTTATTTCTGTCTCCTCTGTGCGACAGACGATTCCGATTCCCTTCCATTCTGACAAAGCGTTATCCCCAGTGCCTGGGTCTTGGCACACACCGGAGCCTCACTTGGCTTTTTGTTCAACAGCAGATTGATTGAAATTATCTCAGATGCAATTTCTATACAGGCATTCGACAAACGAAGGAATTTAAAGCAAATCCCAGACGTCGCTGCCAAGCACCAGTGCCAGCAGATGCGTTATTTTATAACCCCTCAGTCCCCCCAGGAGTCAGGGTTTTATGTACGTGAATCTTTCAGGAACTTCACCCAGATCTATCACCCCGACCATGGCAACTGCTACATCTTCAACTGGGGCATGGACGAAGAGGCACTGAATTCTTCCAACCCCGGAGCCGAGTTTGGTAAGAGCTCTGCTGGGGCAGGAGGAGCTGGAGGAGCAGAAGTGCCGGGCGATGCTCGGTCTCGCTGTGGCCATCCTGGCAGAACCTGGTTACGGGTTCTGTGTCTCTGGAGCAGGGCAGCAGGAGCAGGTTTTCCAGGGGGGTTAAGCCCCAAGAGGGAAATGTGTTGCACAGAAACAAGCAATGTGCATACAGATGTGACACGTACCCAGCACATCTGGATGGCTGACATGTCCGAGGCAATGTCCGAGCATTCCCAGCTGTTCCCATCTGCGCATTCCCCGCCGTGCATGCTGCTGCCCAGGGATCAGGGGTTCTGTGCATGCAAGGAGAGGGACTCCGTTTTTCCCCAAAGGCTGGCATTTCGGTACAACCCCTGCTCTGAGCAGTTTGTCTGGTGTCCCAGGGCTGAAGCTGATTCTGGACATCAGCCAGCAGGACTACATCCCCTTCCTGTCCTCGGCGGCCGGCGCCCGGCTCATGCTGCACCAGCAGAAGAGTTTCCCCTTCCTCAAGGACCAGGGCATCTATGCCATGGCCGGCACGGAAACCTCCATCGGCGTGCTGGTGGTATGTCTGGCATTCCTCGGGAGCGGATTGTCTGAGAATAACGTTATCTGATGGGACCGCAACCCAGTTTGTGCTGAGTCTCGGCTGAACTGGCTCAAACCAAAGGAGTCGCGGTGTGCACTGGCCGCGGGCGGAACGGTTTATGGAGGCTTTTATGTAACTGTCCTGGCAAAGCACTTTATCGAAGCCAAAATATTGTGCTGGGGTCATTATTCCTTCTTCCTTCAGCCTGGCAGACAGTTCCCTGATGGAACACGCTGCTCTCGCACACCCTCCCCAGGGCAGCCTCTCCTCCAGCGCTGCCCCACGATGCTGTGACAGTGTTCGAAGCCAGCAGGGAATATGGGAATGATGGAGCCTCTAGAAAATGGGCACCAGGGACGTGGGGAGGAGCGACGGCTGCTGACGTTGGCTGTCTTGGTTTTTTCAGGATGAGCTGGAGCGGATGGGCTATCCCTACAGCGACTGCACCGTGAACGGCTCTGACGTCCCCGTAAAGAACCTCTACAGCCAGTATAACACCTCCTATTCCATCCAGGTAAAGCTGGGTTTGCAGTCAAACACGGCTGTTCAGGAAACACCACCAAAGCAGTTAAAACCTTTGGCTAGCCCACAGGGTTACTGGGGGATCGGCAGTGGTACGGCAGAGGAACGGAGGAGGGATTCCTCCCCTGAGCACGCCTGCTCTCTTCAGTCCTTCTGAAGGGCATCAAGGCATCTTTCACCCCGGCAAGGGCTGCTGGTTTGGGTAGGACAGGAAGAGAGACCTTCGCCTTTTCTTCACTTTAAAATTGGGATGAGAAAGTTGAGTGTTGGTAAACCTTGAATCTGCGGAAAAATACAGTGTACGCGTGGAGCATGGGTTAATCCGTAACCGGCCGTAACAGCAGGGAGAAGCCCTTCTGGAGCAAGAGATCTGGCAACGAGGAAAGCACCCAAGCCACCTGGGGATGCGCCCCGGCGAGGGGAGGGCTGGGGTCCAGCAGGTTTTATATTTCCACCTTTATATCATTGTAATAACTGGACCATTTACCTCCTTTTTAAGATGCATATTTAAGCAAATACTCGAAATGATTGCATTATTACTTAAAAGCTGCTAGATGCAGGCTGGTGCTCTGTGTCCACACAGTTCGTTCCCATCACTCCAGAGACCTCTCAGCAGGATCCGGCGTTCCCATCGCTCCGATGGCGGCTGGCTCTGCCAGCATTGTGTATCAGAAATTCTCTGCTGTTCTCCCAGCCGGCGCTGTTAGATTTAATTCTCTTTTCATAGACTTTGCTATTGCTTTGCGCTGTTTCATCCCGCTCGGGTCTCGGCCGATCACCTTCACGCCTGGCTGAGCTGATGGCAGCACCGCAGACGGCTCACGCTGCCCGATCCTTCCAAGGAGAGCAGCAGATGCACAGATAAGATAACTCAGATCTCTGAAACCTGCTTTATGCTGAGGTACTTTTAGAGTCCCAGCTTTCAAGTGGAAGCCTGGAGACACCAGCGGTGCCATAGGTGCAGCAGAACATTTTTATTCCTTTTTGGAAGCTCTGTATTACTTCCATGGAGCCCTCTGAAGCACTGGGCAGGTTCCTGTGCAGCTGGAGCGGGCATCAAGCTCCCTCCTGCTCCTGCGAGGGGATCAGCTCACAGCTGGGATGGACCTTAACATCTGGAGGAGCAGCAGGAAAAATGCATCACGCAGCAAACCCTCACTGCAGGGATGTTCTCTGCAGCAAACCCTCACTGCAGGGCTGCTCTCCGCAGCAAACCCTCACTGCAGGGCTGCTCTCCGGAGCAAACCCTCACTGCAGGGCTGCTCTCCGGAGCAAACCCTCACTGCAGGGATGCTCTGTGTGGCAGCTCATCTGCCCACCACATCTCGCTGCTGCAGAGCCGGCGTGACCCGTGCCGGGCTCCCCGGGCTGCCGCGCTGCCTGGCGATGGTGTGCACCAGAGGATGGGGTCGTGCAGCTGTGAAATCAGCTCAGTTCATTGCAAAAGAGAGAAAATACCCCTGAGGCGAACGATGCCCGTAGCGCAGACCCCAGCAGCCCCGAGGCGGGCGGGGGGGCAGGGGAGCCACCCCACGTCTCCGCAGCCCCCTCTCCCCTTTTTCCAGGCTTGCCTGCGCTCCTGCTTCCAAACCCACATGGGTGAGAGCTGTGGATGTGGCCACTACATGTTTCCCTTGCCCGAAGGGGTGAATTACTGCAATAATGAAGATAACCCGGGCTGGGGTAAGTTTGGGTCAGTGCCGGGAGAAGGGGCAAAATCCTGCTCACAGCCATGGCTGAGGGGCCCCAGCTCCCTATGGCTGGCTCCAACCTGGGAATGTAACAGGAGCTGCTGGGGACCAGGGAAAGAGAAAAAGGGGAATCGCTGCAGGGCTCCGCGCCCGGAGAGCTCAGAGCCAGGGGCAGGGGACGGGCTCCTGTGTGGGTGCACAGGGATGGGGGGGCCGGGGCTCCC
>NW_010114917.1:0-1734 GCF_000699245.1 Pterocles gutturalis | reverse complement strand
AGAGGAAATGAACATCTGGTTTAAATTTATTGTTCATTGCCTGAGCGCTTTGCCTGAGTTTCTCAAGGAAAAGGAAGTTTGAGGAGAAGATGGCAAGCCTGGGCAGCAGGCTCACACCTTGATATTGATTTAGTGAAATGAAATTGATGTAACCTCGTAAGCAGGGTCCTCACCTAAAGAGAAGCTTTGATTTTGTGTTTGCACCAACCAGCATACTGCTACTCATCGCTGCGATCGAGCATACGGCACAGGCAGATTTGTATCGACTCTTGCAAGGAAACGTGCAAGTAAGTGCCTGCGTCCTTCCGGGGCGGCCCGGGTGGCGGGACCCCGCGCTCCGTCTCCCATCGGTTCTGACCTTGCTGAAACGGCGGCGGGTCACGGGGGGCTGCTTCCCCGTGCGAGAACTGAAGTTCCAGGGATTGAGAGAGGGGGAAACTCCTGTACTAGTGTTCTCCTCTCCTCCCCAGCGACACCCAGTACAAGATGACCATCTCCATGGCAGACTGGCCGTCCGAGGCCTCGGAGGTAACCCCCGTTCTTGTTCGAAACGTTCACCCGTAATTCCCTGCTCCTGGCTGCAGGAACCCCTCAGCATTCCCAGAGCTGATGTCCAGGCAGCCTCTTTGCACAACTGCCCCTTTTCAGCGAGCAAATCCCCGTGCCAGGGCGTGGGACAGGACTGGGGACCCCTGGGGCTCCCACCCCCAGCCCTGCAGCTCCCGGGGGTCCAGCAGCGCCCAGAGGATGCTTCTGCTCGGGTCTGAATGCGTTTTGTTCTCCTAGGACTGGATTTTCCATATCCTGTCCTACGAAAGGGATATGTCGACCAACGTGACTCTGGACAGGTGAGTGGACGGAACAACCGCTTCATCTTCCCCGTGGAGCCCGTGAACGTGAGATTAACACAGGGGCCCCAGCACGCGCGTGCCAGTGCAAAGGGGGGACAGGATTTGGCGCATGTTTGCCGGGAAGATACATAAAGCAAATTTGAAACACGCTCCATACCTATCCCCTGCATAGGGACAAACGGGGTCAGGCCAACCCAAACGTGCCGTTAAGGTAAAATCAGGACAAACCGCAGCACCTCCAGAGCTGCAGGTGGGAGTCTGGGAGCTCTGGGGCTGTGAATCGCCAGCATCCAGCTCCTGGATCGTAACCTGCGTCCCCGTGTGCCTACATCCCAGAATCTGTCAGCGGCAGCAGGGGGGATGCACCAAAATTAGGGCAACCGCTGCATTACCCTTTGAGAGGCGAAACCCCGAATCAGGGGGAAAGGAGGAGGGGTTTCCCTAAGGAAGAAAAACGAGAGAATCAGGAATGGCCTGACAGCTGTTGCTGAGCTGGACACGTGGAGCCCCCGTAGCAGGGTGGGTCGTGGTGCAGCCGCTCTGGGCGTGCGCAGGAGCGCGAGGTGCAGGGCACTGGGGAGGGCGCAGCCCCAAAAACCAAACAGCCCCAGAGAAGCGTCCAGGTGCCCACGTGCTGCTCCAGGAGGGACCTCAGAGCCACGTCTCTCCTCCCTTCCCAGTCTGGCACTCTGCCCTCTCCCGTGTGCCCAGCGGAGGGTTCAGCGGATGCTCGGAGCAGCCGGGCTGTCGTGGCCGGTCCTGGGGATGGGCAGCGGAGGGGGGCTTGGGACCCCCTAGCCCGGCTCCGTGCTGAGCTGCTGGTTCTCCCTTACAGGAACGGGATCATCAAGCTGAATATTTACTTCCAGGAGTACAACTACCG
>NW_010114916.1:0-206 GCF_000699245.1 Pterocles gutturalis | reverse complement strand
TCGGTGTAGATCTCGATGGCTCGGATCAAACAGTTGATGGCCTCTGAGAAGAGAAAGAGAAATTGGGGAGCGGAGCCCGAGGGTTGGGGACGCGGAGGCCGAGGGTTGGGGACACGGAGGCTGAGGGTTGGGGACGCGGAGCCCAAGGGGTGGGGACACGGAGCCCGAGGGTTGGGGACACAGAGCCCCACGCTCCCGCGGGCAGC
>NW_010114915.1:28915-38668 GCF_000699245.1 Pterocles gutturalis | reverse complement strand
CTCGCCGTTGTGGATCGCTGTTCCCCTCGGGGCTGGGGGCTGAGCTCGTGGGTAGCGCAGGGCTGGCACTGAGGGGCACCCGGGGAGACCGTCCCTGTGACACCCGCATCCCAGCAATACCGTTATTTCTGAAGCCCTTGAGTGCCACCGTTTGGTATGTGAGCTGTCCTCCAGGAATATATTTGGTTTCATTGCCGGTTTGTTTCTTCTTTTTTTTTTTTTCTTCTTTTTTTTCTGTTGGGTTTGTTTGCTTGTTGGGCTTTTTAAAAATCACCTTTCAATGTCCTTTCTGGTTTCGTTTTCATAGGTTATGTTGATTTTTAGTTGTTCTTTGTATCAACCTTGTATATCAACTTAACGTGTCGGTAGGTCCAAGCCAAAACTAACTTAGTTTTTTTTAGTCTTTTAAATGCGATTGGGTATCTCCTGAAACGTTCAAGGTGACCCCAAAAAGTCAAAAATATAATTCCCTTTTTTCCCCTCCTTCTTTCATCTTCTTCTCTCTTTTCTAGGTATAGCTCAGTGTTATGGGTGATACAAAAGAAGCTAAAATGCAGATAACACCAGAAACTCCAGGACGAGTCACAGTCCTGAATCCTTTTGAAAGTCCCAGTGATTATTATACTCTTCAGGAGCAGATTGTATCCAGTCCTTCAGTCTTTAAATCAACAAAGTCCTCATCTGTAAGATCTAGTCCTCAGTTGTGTAATTATGCAGATGTTGTGCTAATATTTTGAATGCATTAAAAAGTGTATTTTATTTAGCATACTTTAACATCTATATTAAGCCAAAGAATTTTGCTGGCATTTACTGTTTCTTCTGATTACAGGAGTATTCTGCTTTTAATACTAACATTGTCACTTAGTCCTCCTACCTTCCTGCTTTTGTTTTTTTTTTAATTTAGATATTAGGTGTATCAGTAGATTAGCATATACCCACTAACTGCCAAAAACAGTTGAAAGGAGGTAAAGGACAGTTGTTAGATGTGGTGCTCTTGTCCTACTTAAAGTAGAAGAAACCCAGTTCCTAGTTATATGCTAAGTAGGCAACTAAAAGTTAATTGCACTTCTATTTTTTTGAATTTATATTTGAACAGTATTTTTGTAATTGAGTGTTAAATAAAGGGGTGAAGCTGCTTTATTTCTGAAATGGGTTTTGTTGTGAACTGTGTGTGACGTTATGAGTGAGACTTCGCGTGATGCCTGTGGGGATGCAACTCCTAAGTCTTCTTGGAAATGCGAGGTGAAAGGAAAGCTGCTCTATTATTTGGATAACTTGGGTTACATACAGACATTGGGTTTTCATGGAAATGTAATTTTGATTACAGCAATCTAGAAGCAACTAAATGTTATCCCAAGTTCTATATCTTTAGTCCTCAGAAATTGAGAAGAAATTGACATCTCGGTTTGTAAATATTAGCTATAACCTTCCACTTCATATTACCTGGTAAATCATTGTAATACCATTACCAGGAAAAAGAAGACTGATTGACTTACTAATTATTTTTTTTCAAGTAGATGACTTAAATAGAAACTCTTTTGATTGTCTTTGACCAAAACTATATGGAAGTTATGTTTGTGTTGTTCCATTGAGATATGTCCTGTAGTTTTATCTTTTTAGACTAGCAAGCATTAAGATGTCCATTTCTCTTTTTAGACACCAGGGAAATTTAGGTGGTCTATTGATCAGCTTGCTCTAATAAATCCTGTGGAAATTGACTCGGAAGATGTTCGACGCCAAGCAATGTATTTGAGTCATACTAGGTAACTTACCATCTGTTTTTATGTAGTTAACTTAGCTTGAATACTAGAACACTGTTCTTTTGCTTTATTGGAATTTCAACACAACATTAAAGACTTATTATTCAAATCTTTTAATGTAGAATGTTGTATATGTCCCTGATATGAATATAATATTTAGATGAGGCAGCCTCTGTCTTGCTTTTTTTTAATGTTAAGAGCTGCTGACCCACTCTGATTGCAGTTTGGAAGACAGCCAGACAAAAGCAGTGAACAGAAGCAAGAAAATGGCTTGCCAATGGTTGTTACCAAGCTACGTCTCCTGCTCCTTTAATTTTCACAGAGTGTTCCATACTGAGACCTATGAAGTGTATTCTTTAGTCTTTGGGACTTCTGCAGTAGGGTAGACCTGGGAAAGCTAGCTAGGTAAGCCAGTACCCTTTTTGAAAGGTATAGGTTGGACTTCATGTGAAGGAGGGAAAGATCAATCAGTCTGCCATCCTTGAGGAGAAGGAGATTGCTAGTTACTTGAAATAATTTGGAGATCTTGATCTCAGCTTTTTCCTTTCTCTGAAAATAACTTCCAGGGGGAAAACAAATGAGTAAAACAGGCTTAGTATTCGCAGCTCGCCTTGAGGGACAGTCTTACAGAACCACATGCCAAGTGAAGGTAGTCAAGGGAATGCCACAAGTGGTGAATCCTGTAAGCACTCCCATACATTTCTCAGATATGAACTTGCACAAAGAATTGTACCTCATGGCATGAAGCATCACAGTAATCAAATAATCCTCTATCCTGTTTATGCCTGTAGGACTTTGAAGTCTTGTTACTGAAATGTAACAGATAGAGAGCTGGCTAGGGCAAGAGGCCTCCCAATATTGCGAGTCAGACCTCTTGTTCATACTGTCTGGCTATACCTACATCTCTCTTTTTGAAGAAGAGGTATAAGAAGGAATGTTAATTTCTTGCTACAGCAGAGATGTAGAAAGAATGTAACAGTTCTCAGCTGCATCTGTGAATCACCATGTCGATAATACTTTTCTTAACATATTGTTGTTTCCTGGCCTTCCTCCAGCAGCCAGTAGGTTTCAGATTCTAATGCTTTTTATATGTTTTAAAGCCTTAAGCCATATGTTTTTAGGGAGTTGATTACATTGTTTCTGGAAGTCTATTAGGACACACACAAACTAGCTTTAATTTAGAAGGCTTGGGTGACAATGCCAATGATGATTAGTGGCATGGCCTATAGATATAAACGTGCGTTGTCTCAGTGGGTCCTTTCAGTCTGTCCCACTGTGGTTTATTCTTTTAAAATCATCTGATATGACTAGAAAGACTCTAGTTGGTCTGTGTGTTGATTTGCTGTGTCCATGCTTGCTTGTTTCAGTGTAGCACAGGCCGAGGTTATTTCTAGTGGCTGCAAACTGTATGTGGTTAAATGCATATATATGTATGTGCATGCATGTAAGATTTTATATGGCAACAGATGTTAACTTACATTTGAATATACTGTTTTATAGAAACTAAAGTGTCATAAATACAGCTCTTGATGTCAAAAGTTCCTGATAAGTGAATTGAGTTTTTTGAAGCCCATGCATAATGTTACACAAAGTATATAGTCCATTTTAATAATGCTTGTTAACAAGTAATTTTCTCAAGTAGTTGAAAAGACCCACAAGCATAAGAAATTTGGTGTATAAATATTTCAAACTATTAATTCTTCATTATGTAGTTAGAACAGTTTGGGTAGCAGCATAGTGTAAAAGCTCACGAGCACTTTGCAAAGTCTAACTGTGTATTGTGTAGACTGAGTTTTGTGCAGTATTATTGTTTCTGTAAACTGGGCATCATCTATATGCTGTGTATGTATCGCACTGCTTATAAAATGATTAGAACTTCTTTCTGGCAGACTGTGTTAATGAAAAATAGGAAGTCTGTCAGTAATTGACCAGAGCTGCATTTTGCTAATGTGACACTCTGCTCTTCCTTTTTCTGTTTCTACTGGTAGAAACTTAATGTTTGTAAATTGGATGCCATATTATTATATGTGAAGTATTTAAAAAATCAGTACTGTGTCTTGCATACTGTGTGTCGCGGTTGCAAGTGCTCTGTTGCTTGAAGCTGCGTATAAGACTGGCTTATTCTTACTCTTGCTAAATACATACAAAGTTTTCACTTTATTTTTCCTGGAGTTATGCACTAAAGAAAAAACATCCTCTTCTGCTCTAACCAGCACCTTTAGTGGCAGCTGTTTTCCCAGTTCCTGTGTTTCTCCTTTGGAGTCTGGCTTGTAAAGATGGTCATTACTCATGATCCACTATGCATAAATATATGATGATTGTATGCTCTTTTTTTTTGTACAATCACTTAATTTTGTGCAAGTGTCTTTGTAGAACTGCCACGTTAGCATCATCTAGGCAGACATAGTTGAAGATGGTATGTCCAAGTACTGCAGATCTATTCAAAGTCTGATACAATCAAAGAAAGAGGGCTGTGAGGGGAAGTTTATGTATGAATAGGTACATCTACGTGTGTGAAATTAATTATGTCTATTATCTGACTGATTTCTAAAATTATTCAAGGGCAATTCAGGTATACTAATTATGCATTAAAGTACTATGTGATTCATCTAAGACAATGTTGAATATTGTAAATTTTTTTAAGCTTATAAACTACATAGAAGTAACGGAAAGTGAGACTTGAAGGTGACCATTAAAGGAAGTATAAATGTAGAATCTTGCACATCATTTGAAGATGGCTGAAGTAACTACAATATTAAAAAACAAAAACCAAAAAACAACCTGGGTTAAAAACTGCATAAGGGAATGTGCTAATTGATTCGAACTGAAATATGATATTGTATCCTGAACTGAAGAAAATACAGCAGACCAGCTATTTGAAAGGTAGAACGCTGCACTGAGAAAGTGGGCTGTGTCAGGAATTTGAATATGCAAACATTCTACAAGTATCTTCTGTTACCCTTTTGTTTCTTACGGCTCATTTTTTTTGTTCTCCTTGATCTTATAGTGAGATTCTTTATAAGCCTAATCTCATGGCAACTTTAATAGTAAAATTTATTCAAATGACAAGTTCAATATAACTAAATGGATTATTTTGGAAGATCAATTATGATTGTGTTTTTGTTCATATTAAAATACTTGCTGATACAATGAGTAAACAGAAGTTTTGCAAATCTGTCCTTAGAAATGGTACAGATCTTTTTTCAAATGAACTGAAGTAACTGAGAAGGGCATTTATATTTCTGTATTTATAGTATGAGATTATTGTGCATAACAGTAAAAATGTCATAAGATTCAGGGCTTAGTGCAATTTCATTTATAATGTTTCTCTTAAGCATCTGTAAAAGATTACATGGCTGCACTTTTTTTTCCAAGTATGTGATGGTGTTGATAACTGTGTTGTTTTTCATTTGTTACTTAGAATTGATAAGGAAACAGAAGACAGAAGGCAAAAAGCCATTGAGGAGGTAATAAAGCTTTCTATGCTATCAGGTATTGATTTGTTTTAGCTGTGTACCTACAGAAAAGATCCACGTCTATTATAGCATTTCAAAACCCAGAAGCCTATTATATTTTACTGGTCAGCAAGAAAGTAATTTTGTGTCCTCATCCCTTGCAGTTGTAGTTGGAATCCACATGGTCTTTTTCTTCCCATTTTCTTTCACACACCTGTAGGTCAAACCAGCAGAATTTGTTCCTTTCGTGTTGCTTGGCTAGTGGGAATGTAGCTGTGAGATAACTCTTGTAAGTTGTTAATTTAACATTAAAAATAATGATTGAGTCTTTTGGGTTAGTGTTTATTGCATTTTTTTAAAATGTATCAGAACTTTGGAGATTTTTTTTTATTTTTTTCTTCCAAAGTCTACTTAGTTGGAGGCAAGATTTTCTTCTGGTAGCTTGTTATTCTTTCGGTCCATTTTTCATTCTATTTTTTAATAACCATTTGTCTAGCAGAGAAGGAAAAGTAAAGTGTTTCAAGTCTTCACTATAGAAATCTTCAATGTTATCTCAATTTGAAAAAAAAAATAAAAGGGAAGTCGTCTTTAGTGTCATTCACCTTTTTATATTGTATCATTCTCTTATCAGTTTCTGTCTCTATAAACAAAAAATATGTTTATGATTCCATAAAGGTGCTATGTAGTTGACCTGCAGCTAAGATACTCTGTTCTAAATCTGCATTAAAAAGAATATTTCTTCTTTGTGAGGCATAAACTAATGGATTATGGAGCTGAACAGCTTGAAAATATGTCTCTGATAAAAATTATGCCTTTAGTAGTTGGGTGTTTCAAGCTGTTTTTCATTTGCTTTGAGTTTTGTTTTTATTGTGAGAACAGGGTTTGCAATGTATTTCATGAAGCTATGTCATAGTGGTCACCTGTTCACCATCAGGGTGTTCTAGAGTGCAACTCTGATGGCAGATATAGTTTCTGCTTCAAAGAAAAAGACTGAAGTGCCAGTAGTCATAAATGTTTCACTGCTAACTAGTTTAACCAATACACTAATAATATTGCCAAAAAGCCTTTGTTGTCCACTTCTTTTACTGTTACTGCTGTGTTTCTTTAGCACTTCTGTGAAATAAGAAAATTTAACAAACTGAAAATTTGAAAAAAATTATGTTAAACTACTGTGCAATAAGTATGATACAGACAATTCAAATTTTTAAATGGGTAATTAGTGTTAAATTAAACTTCTGTACAGTTTTCACTCTGCATACTTGAAAGATCTGAGGTGGTATGTGTCAAAGAACATGGGGGCCTTCAAATCTTTATAGTTTTGGGGGAGGGAAGAGTTAAAATTCTTAAAATATTGTTCTGTGAGAAGCAAAAGATATGACTTATATTTTTCTTGTTCAGGCTATAATCTGAATCTAAGTTGAAAATCTCCGATTTTTAAAAACAATTAGATGGTTGCTTTCTATTCAATTCTAGTTTTTCACAAAAAGACTCATAGTTCCTTCTCCTTGGACTGAACATGAAGGCAAGCAAGTTTCTCAGCTTAATTCAACTAAATGTAAGTTGCTTTTGCATGTCCACCCAAAATTATCTAGCTTTTGGAGAAATTAACAAGTGGGAAGTTCTTCAATAAGTCTCTGGGGATTTTTACAAGATTTGTAAGAGGCTAAACTCTTAAAATATTTTATCAAGGAGATGCAGCTTGTGGATAGTGTATTTTTAATTGTCAATTGTAAACTCTCACTTCTTGGACAAAGAAGCCACAATCCTAGACCTGGGAAAGTGAGTGAGTGGTGAAAGAAAATGGTCTAATGTGTTCCTTAGCTGTATAAAAAGGGTGGAATGGTAGATTCTTCATCTTTGTCCTCAAGTCCAGACTCTATGATTTTCTGGAAATGTGTTTTACTTGAACACAGCCTGTTTGGCTAAGAATAAACTGGTTTGTTTAAAATCTCTGTAATGTAGAGGAGGCTGCAGGAGAGAAAGAGTTGGGCAAAGTTGATCCTAGTTTACTAACCTTTTTTGAATAGAAAGGTGCTGAAATTCTCTTAATCAGCTATAAGGGTAACCTTTCTTCAGTACTCCTTTCTAATCTCTTCCAAACTTTGATGCAAAAATTCTGTTTAGTTGTATTAAAGATTTTAACTACTGCTGCTAGATTTCAAAACTATATACAATGCATGCTTAAATTTAAGTTCTTATCTGTTTTACAGCCATCGATCTAAATAACATTTCTCCAATTGGAAGACAGCTAGCTTTGCAGCCTGGGAAAAGCAATGGTGGGTAAAAGGCAATGTCTGAAATGACAGGCTTTCTCTGAAGCTAAAGAACCCATTTTTTAATGGCTATTTAATTTCAAAATGTTTTTTTGTTAATATTCCAGTAGAAATAATTTTGTATAGTACCATTAATTTTGATTTCTCATAGTAATTTCTCATTTCTCATAGTAATTTAATTCTATTATATTCTTTCATATTTTTTTCAGTAGTAAAAACTGAAGTCCTCTGTGTAGATTGTAGAGTGGATTTTTCCAACTCAATATGCACTTGTTATGAATTAAAAAGTGAAGATAAGCCTCAGATTTATGAGTAAATTACAGCTTCAAGAAACCTTTAATGTGTTGGATCGTTTTGGGTTAGAGAATCTTGATTATTTTCTCTGCCAAATAAATATCAGAAATCTTATGACATCTTTTAAACAATTTAATTTTAGATAAATAGGTAGTGTTTTCCCCTAGGGCATTTTTATGATCTTTCTCCTATTTCCTTTTGAATCCTTCCTTTCTTTGGAGACCTCTCTCATTTAAGAATGCCTTTCTGGAGGCTTTTATTTTATAACCCTTTTTTTTTTTTTTTTTTTTTTTCATCTCCATGCCCGAGTGTGCTACATATAGTGCTGCCAAACCATATATTTACAAATAAATGCTACAAAATAAAAGAAAAAATTAAAGGTATAAAAAGATGTAGATTGTATTTTTGTAACTTGTCTTCTGTTATGGTGCTGTGATGAATAACACAATATTATACCCTTTACTACAATATTACAATAACTTTATAAGTTGTGCAGGTAGCTACAGGCTCAATTTCTCCCATGGGAGAGCAAAAAGAAGACAAGACTTAAATATTCTAGTAATTTTCTTCCTTTTTCATCTCCTTTCAGAGGAAATTGGGATTGAGTGAGCAGGGGAAGCAAGGGGTGAAATGCACTTTGTGCCTAGATCTGTTTGATGTAAACACTATACTTTGGCAAATCAGAATCCTAGCTTTAATTAACACTTTTCCCTATTGCAACTGTAACTTAAATAGCTCAATTGCAATGCAATTTGAAAGTGAATTTTTGTTTCTACAGTTTTATTAAAAGGTCACTGCAGCTAATTTTGTTGGCTTTATTCATTGCAGCTGCTTGTCAGACAGTGCTGTCTTTGCCAGTGGATTTTAATTTAGAGAAAATACTAGGTAAGTCATGTAATATCTAAATTTAATTATGAATGTTTAAATATAAAACTTGGGTTTATATTATTTGCTGGGTTTTTTTTGTCTTAGGAAATCCTGAAAACCTGATGTATGAATGAAAGTTTTAAGTATGTGTTCTAAATAGACAGTTATTGCATATTGCATGGGACATCTGACTTAAATTACATGATTTGAGTGTAGATGTAAAGATAAAGAGGAGGGATATGGGGGACAATTGGAAATTGATTAACAATTCTGGGTGCATGAAAGGTAGTCAGAAGAAGACATCCCCTGCCTCCCCCAAACAGAGCAGTTATTTAACTTAGCAGGGCTGTTAGACTCACTGATTGCTGGCCATGGGGCTCATAGTCCAACCTTGCCTTGAACAAAGCTCTGCTATAATTCTGTGCCTTTAATTTAACTGAAGCCATGGTGGTGACTAAAAGTCGTGTGGTGGCAAAAAAAGCCATGACTGCTGCATGGGGAGACAAGAGTCCAAATTAACTGTCTGATTATAATTGCTGTACCAAACAGTTGTTGCCAGCTTCTCAGGGAAGGGGGCTGGTAAGGCCTGTTCTTAACATTTCAAATATGGGACTAGTGGATATAGCCAGCTCAGTGTTTTTTGGCTGCATGCGGTGATGCCAGTATTGAACCTTGATTGTGGGTCATCAAAATGACGAAGAACCATATCTATTGCTTTTGTGTTTTGTCTTAACAAATGCTTCCATCAATGCATAGTTTGTGAGTTCATGAAAAATTTCTTCTACAAGAAATATCCAATTAAAATAGTGCAAGAGTAAGAAACTAAAATAATCTGTTAAGTCTCAGCATATTTTAATGGGTCTTTGTTAACAACTCTATGCTCTTCTGCTGTAAACTGCTTACCTGCTTTAAGTTGAATCTGGTTTGCCTTTGGATGTATCACGATGACCATCAAAGCATATGAGAGACCTGAAAAAGAGCCTAGTTTGGCTTGGGTAGTGTAATAACCCCTTTTCACAACTCAAATGTGGACAGTAATACAATTTTGGGAAAGGAAAGTAAGTAGATGCTAGCCAGTATATATATATATATATTTTTTTTTTT
>NW_010114915.1:5562-28898 GCF_000699245.1 Pterocles gutturalis | reverse complement strand
TTTTTTTAATGCAGACTTGAATTCTAAAGGGTGATAGGCAGAAGTGGAACCTTAGGAGACAGAGTTGACTTTTTGTAATGATAACAAGTGATCCTTTGGGATAGGTGCCTAAATTAGATAAATTACTTGCTATATTGGTAAATTGGATTAAATGTTCTAATTTTGTTATATATGTCTCTGTAGTGGAAGATATTTTTGTTTCTTGCATTCTTATTGGAAACTACTTTTCCGCATTTCTAGGTGAATATTTTAGAACTGATGAATTTGCAGATCAGTCTCAGGAAAATCTTAGCTCTTCATCACTCAGAAGAAAGCTGTTTTTAGAAGAAAATGGAAGTGTATCTGAGTGTTTGTCCCCTTCTCTGCGTAGTCCATGTGGTAGTCAGCAACTTGGAGTGCTTTGTTCAATTGACATATCTCCAGTCCGGTGCAGAAGCCCTCTGGAAACATCTAGTTCAGTAAGTTTAAGTTTCCAGTTTTGGAGGCTGGATGGGGTGTGACGTAGCTGGCACAAGACTAGTTCTTAAAGCAGGCTGTACCAATTCCGTGTTCTAACAGACTTCACAAGATGAACTGCCATGTTTTTAATAAGCTACAGCTGCTTCATTAGAGAGTAGGTATTAGACCAAAGGGTTTTTCTTTATTTGAAAGAAATTACAAATTCACAAAAAAAAGTGAGCAAAAAAAGAATATATTGCTGACTTCTTATTATATCAAATTATTATGTTGTGTTGTTCTTGTGTAGGTGGTATGCTTTCATCTGTTGGTGGCTGAAGTGTATGGAAAAAAGGTACTTCAGCAAAGAGTGTGGCTTAAAAAAAAAGTCTGCGCTGTGGTAACCTAGTAAAGAATTCCTACAACATAATTATACTGCTAGAAGTGACTTTTCTTTTTGTTCCATACTGTTAAGCAAGATCACAACCCCTATTCTTTTTTCCTAAGTATTTTGTCTGCTGTTAAGTAATTCAGATAATATGGATGCCATTAAAATATAAATAGTGGTCGGCTTTCGTCTGCATTTTTATGAGTAAGAAACTGAGATTAAATACTTGATTTTATATACAGATAGCATTAATTCCCTGTTTAGGCTTCTAGTTCTTAAATGTAAAGGATATTATAGTCTTAGTTGGTATTATGTGACAGTTTGAGTCCATTGCTCTTTTCCTGTTTGGAGGCATAAAGTCCAAGTGAAGAGTTGTAACTGGAATATTTAAGCTAAACTAATGATGGAGATTGTAATTGTACAGTTGTACAGGATTAGTTTTCCTCAGTGCTGCCATGTTAAGCTTTTTAATTAGAACACATTTTGTATATATATAAAAGTCAATATTTAAATTACGTAAATATGCTTTTTTTTTTTTTTTTTTTTTTTTTAACTGAAGGGTCAGTTTTCCTCAAGTCCTATTCAGGGAGGAGCAAGGGCTTATAGTCTGGGAAGTATAACCAGTCCCACATTTCCAGAGGGGTCTCCTGCACATAATGGTTCTCCTACTTTTTCACCAATTGCTTTTCACATAAGAAAGACGCCACTGTCAGGTATGGTTTAATTGTATATGTATTATTCTTTCTTGATTTATATATTTTGATTATAAAAACATGCATTCCTACTGGAACTCTTTTCTGTTCAGAGACAAGTTACTGTGCTTGGGAGAGCAGAAGTCTCTTGCTATGTGACACATTTACTTTTTAGCAGTGAAGTATTTTAGTTATGTGAAACAATGAAGTGTATTTGCTTGCAAAAAATCAACTACGGAAAAATCTTTTGGAAGAAGGAATCAAGACCTAATAGGAATAAAAAAAAAATTTAAAGGATTGATCTAGTGTGAGGAGGGGGTTTAAAGCCATTTGCCTGAACTAAGTCAGGTCACAATTGTGGTTTAGCCCAACCCTGAAGCATTTTAATTGGACAAAGACTGTTTACCTTGAGTGTTCAAACAATGTGATCATCAAGGTTATCTGAAATAAAACTGCCTAGTGAAGAAATCATGAACACTTTGTGTCCTCACTACTCTAGAAAAGGTCAGAATTTCATGTTTCATCCATTGCCTGGAAAGACTTAACACCCTGTTTATACATGACTTTGCTCTGAAGAGCTTTGTGGAGCTTCAGCGCTGTTCCATATGGAGATTGCATAGGTTTGGTTTTCTTGAAAATGTTATTGCTATCCCAGGTTTTTTTTTAAATGCCTACAGAATATGTGTTGTTACATTTTTTCAGAAGAAAGCCACAGAAACAGCCTTCACGCATTTTTCCTGTGTGAACAGTGTATGATATTGCCATTTGAAGATGCAAGGTCTCTGATGCAACAAACTATGTCCCAGGAAACAAATTTGGTGTTAAAAACAGGATAAAAATTTGCCTTTACCATGGTAGTTTAAATGCAGTTTAATCTCACTTTTGGAGCCGGTAGGCAGTGCTCAGTGAAATACTATGTAGTTGGCTACAATTGTTCGATGGACTGTAGGGTTTTGAGGATGATGTCTTTAACTCCATCTGATAGCTAATGGAATAACTTTGTTTTTTTTTGTTGTTGTTGTTTCTGTGGACAGACCAAACAAGATTTACATTTTGTTCTCCAGATATTCCTTCTTCCTCAAATAGAATGACACCCCCAAGTACAAGAAGTCCTTATATAGATGGTTGTTCTCCAATTAAAAATTGTTCTCCCATGAGGCTTGGAGCATGTAGAGGAACTGCCCAGTATCAGACTTCTGTCATTAGAATACCAATTGCAGTTGAAAAACATGCTGAGGATGAGGAAGACAAGGAAAATGTTTCTCCAGCAGAAGCTCAGTTCCCAGAAATGGATAATGGAATAAACTTACGTCAGCAAGACAGTGATGCTTTTGCACATGGTACACATCTCGTTGTAGCAACTGTGTCTATTGCGCCAGATCACTCAGATGCTTGTCGTGAAAGGTTGTCATCATTTCAGGATATAGAAGGCTCAAAGGAAAATAATACTGTAGATATGGCTGATGCAGCTGAAGTGTCGGAGGAAAACACTTGGATAAAAGAAACAATTGGCAATAGCAATGCACCAATGACCAGCTTTATGACAGGGATTACTTTCAGTATTGAAAACTCTCGCATGTGCATGTCACCTCTTGCAGAAAGCAGTGCAATTCCTTGTGACAACAGTAGTATTCAGGTAAAAATAAAAAATTTATTTTTTCCTTCTCTAACACTGAGCTTGACATACTAACTTTTAGTATGTATACCATTCTGGAAGTAATTGTCTGTTGTCTTTTGTTGAATGTGGCATACAAGTTGTATTATGACTTTTATTCTCTCCCCCCCCCCATCCCCCTTTTTCCTCTCTCAGTGGTGTTGGTGTAACGATTATAAATTTTATTTGTGTTACTATGTACAGTAACATATTTAACTTAATCCAGACTAATTCTGACAGAGCAGTTTACAATTTGCTCTTGGTATTATTTTGGTATTATTTTGGTGGATTAAGTTCTGTTAATCAAATACAAGTCATATTGGGTATGAGAACCTTAGGGGTTTATTGGTGATAAAGTGCAGTACATTTTTAAAGCCCCGCTTCTTGATTTCAGGCGGACAGTGGTTATAATACACAGACTTGTGGAAGCAGCATTATGGATACTGCAGGGGCTGAAAACAGTTGCAGAGAAAATGATGTGAATGCTAACATGTTTCAGAATAAATCTCAGCTTCTTAGAACAAAGGTAGGAGTTGAATTATGATATCAAAAGTGATGGGCTTCTCATCCAAAGCGTCCATTCCCTATTTCATTCCATTTCAGGGAGCCTGAGTGAGGGGAGAGACTGTCAGGTGATAATAGAGAGCATGTTAATGTAGCATCATTTCAAGTATTATGTTGACAAATATTGTAAGCTCGCAATAAAATAAATGTGTTCTATGACCAAGGCAAAGGTAGTTTCAGAGGAAACTGAAGTATATGCATTAAAAAGTAGTTGTGACGTTCCTCATGGCTTCAGATGTATTGTAATCTGCCTCTTATTTTTGTTTCTGATATTCTTGCTCACTTTTTTTATTGCGAAGTTTTTAAATGTGTGCCTGTGGGGAAAAATTGTCCCCCGCTTCTTTACATAAAGTAGTTTCAAGTTTCCTAGATTGTACCTGGCATGCTGATTTGATGGGGAACTTTCTGCTTGGATACAGTCTTTTGATGACAAGCCCTTTGACCTATCTTCAAACCAAACCTACAAAAGACAACACACATCTAGTAAGGCTCCCAAGTTCTTAATCTTGTGACTGATGAGAAGGAGTTCTACTTTTTCCAGAGAATGGGAATCGAGACTAGTTTATTTGGAGGAGAGAGTAAAAATCATCTCCTCTCACATAGTAATTACAATTACTCTCTCACAGCCTTACAATCTTACAAACTTAATACTTTATGGTCTACTACCTAGTGTTGTTTACAGTCTTTGAAGGGGAGCCAGTACTGACCGGTAGTACCAGGTTATGAAAAGACTCAAGGTCATTGAGCACTGACTTCACTTTGGTATCTGACATGCTAATAGCCACTTCCTGCAAAGGTAAAGAGCAGATTGATGCTGTCTTGTAGACTATTGACATCAAATTTTGAACTCCACTCATTTAAGATCAGGATAACTGTGCCCTTATGGGAAGAATAGATGGATATTTTATCTTAAACTTCTAAAAATACCCATCTACTCTGAGGTCTTGCCCTAATTACCCTGTTGGACATGGATTATACATGTGAATGTATTGATCAGAATCAATTGTTTAAGATCAAACCTGTCCTACAGACTCACCAATGTCATGCAGCTGTCTTCTCCCACTGCTAGTCTTTCCATTGCTAGATCCCAACTAAGCCCAGCTTTGCATTTTGGATTAGGATTTAAGTGTGGAGGCATTAGGTACTTCATTCAACTCTCACAAAAGAGAACCCAAAGAAAATAGAAAGAAAAAAGCATGGATTTAACTTGCTGAAAGAATCCAGTCTGGCTCATTCAGAGCATGTGTGCTCTGAAAAGAGATTGTTGCTGACAGCACCTCTCAAAGATTTGTGCAGAGAAAACATGATCTTTCATTTCTTCTTCATTTCAAAAGGGGAGAGATGGGAAGCTAAGGTACTTAATTGTATCTTGAAATTTTCACATAGTACATTTGGATCTTGTTTCTTTTGGGGAATTTTTGTGAAAAGGGTTTTAAAATTAACTTTTCCTTATTAACTTAGGAGTGTTCCCTTTTAAAACATATGGACAATCAGTTGCTGAGAGCAAAATCTCCAGAGAAGCAATCCGGTTTCCAAAAAGCAAAAACATGTAGTACAGTATTTGGTCAAAATATGACTTGCAACATTTCTGCCTGGAAACAAAAATGAAAATCGAGTTCAAGGATATCACAAAAATGGTATGTAGTTTTCTGATGGAGAATTTAAATTGTGTTGTCTAATAAATTTTTATATATGTGACCTCAATTACCTGGACTATATATACTATTTTGCTTTTTTAATGCAAATGTAATAATTGTCTGGTATATATTAAGGGAATTTTTTAATAATGTGGGGTTTTTCAGGTCTTGCTAACAAATTTATTGGTTAAGTGATCCTTTTGAAAAATAAGGTGGCTAGACTTTGTACAAAGAAACCACAGTGTGTTTTCAGAATTGTGTTCCTTCTGTGATGAGGGTGGATTCCATGAGGAGGCTTGTTTTGCAAGTTTGGATGTAACTTCAGCTTCAAGAGGAATATTATAGGTAGACCGAGCAAACCTAGAGTAACTTGCATAGGAGCTAATGTAACTGCAAAAACACCTGCATTTTGACACACAACTCCTACAGGCATTTGTCTTTGGGTTAGAGAGAAAGGAAAGGAGTCTTAGTTTTGATCTGGATTGCTTTTCCCCACTCAGATTTATTGTGCAGCTTCAGGAATTCTAGTACTGGTACCAAAAAAAGAGTCACTGGACAGAAATGAGCTTCTGGGGGTGTGATGACAGCAGGGCTGGGGCAACAGGACAGGGGTGAGTGTCTGTCAGTACCAGCCTAGAATAACAATGAGGAAACTCAGCTGTGACGTTCACAAGGAAATAATAAAACTATAGGGTTCCAGATATGGGTCCCTGCAATATATGTATGTGTTTTACAGTAGACTGCAAGCTGTTAAAAATGGGTGCTTTAATTTTAATACCAGGCTAGTCTATTTAATTAAGTTTTCCTTGTGAACATCTGCATGAAAACTCAGGTTCCAGTTACAGAAATTATGTCCTTTTCCACAATTAAAAAAAAATAATTCTCTTAGTAATAAAACAATCTGTATGTCAGAAGCCTTTAAGCAATTCTTTGATCAGTTTTTTCCTTGGTTTGACAGAAATCAAGGAAGAGGACAGGTGATGGAAATCTCTTAATAGGAAAATAGAATCTCTTCCACCTAAACAAGCAGTTCTTACTCCATAAAAATGCATGTCCATCAGTTAAGTGTACCATGTGCTTAAATAAGATGTATTATTGGTTACTTAAAAATTAAATGGTAGCGTTGTTACTTAGTAGTTGTATTATTACTAATCTTGATCACCTGACTCTGCCAGTGTCTCCTAAGAAAACTTGTGCCCAAATTGATGCTCCAGTACCCTTTTGAAGGAACATAAGAAGGTACAGTAAGGTTAATTGGTCTCAGTACATAATTAAGAGAATGGTGCAGCTTTCCTTCTGTTAAAGTAAACCATTACACTTTTACTTCCCTCTTATGTTTAATTCCCAATACTATTATGTCTGCTTACAGAAATTATCAAAATATTTAGATAAGCATTTAGAAATAGAATTAATTTTTGCATGCCACTTATTGCAAAAAGTATTAATATAAACAAAGTCTTGAAACTTTAAAGAAAACCATCAGTGGACAAAAGTAATGGAATGAGAAGGGTCTAGAAGCCCAGAACTCCCTTTGCCTAATCAAATCAGATATGATGACATTTGTTTAAAAGAACCTTCTTGAATTTATAAAAGTGAATGGGGAGAAAAAGCATATAGTAATCTTCTAGCCCTTGTGACTAAGAGAGGAAGAAGAGATAAGGGAATACTGATATTTCACGGCTCTGTGTTTGTAGAGCTCTGAGCTCTGTTGGATTAATCAAAATGAAAAGTCCATTCTAGTACATGCTCCAGGTGAAGCAGTCCTTCTGTCTCTGCATAGCAAGGATATCCAGTCCCAGGATACTGGATGGAACTTCTGCTTCCCAATTCTATTCCACAGCCCACAGAAAAGTTTGTATCACACTGAGAGACCGTGGCTGATGAGTAGCTATTGGCATGCTAAGCCTGAAAGCGTTGGTCAGACTTAAAGTTGAAGGCAGCTGACAACACTTTTTAAAAAAGTTGAAAGGGGAGGTATGAAGGGAATCGCATAGCATTGAAAAGCAATGCGTTAGACCTGAGACTTGTGGGCAAGCATTGTATGACTGGAACAGTTCTTGAAATATTTTCATTAATACCTCACCAGTGACAGCTTTCTGAAAAATCTGCTTAATGAAACTGGGAAACTTCTTATACCATCAATAAAGCATCATTTTTTTTTTAGTTCTCACATTGTAAAAATAATAATAAAAAAATTACTTTGGATTTCTAACCAGCAAACATGACATGCATGATTTTTATTTCCATAGCAATTTAATCAGTATTTTCTGTTATGCATGCCTGGTTGACAGTAATTGAACCTAACCTCCTGAATTATGTATTTCATGATCTCGAAACAGTGCCCTGCTAAAACTGGAAATACACTGAATTGAGAATGAACTTAGACTTCTGGAAAGTTGATTTATTGAATAAGGCATTTGAAATGTTCTTCAGTTGGTAAGGTTTGTAGCTCAAAAGCAAGACACAGCTTGTCTGAGATTTAAGTTGGTTATGACTTTGTCTTTTCTGTTTCTCATAATTCTCTTTAACAACAATCAACTGAAAGGGTAAATTTCAGATTTCCATACTATACAAAGGATTCATTTTTGCAAGTGTGATTACCAAAAACAGTGGTAATGTTAATGTAAAGGGGAAGATGAGAAGCAGAGTAGTCCAAGTTATGATCTGTTTCTGAACTGTTTGGCATGATATGTATAATTAAGATTTTGTTTTAATTTTTAATTACAATTTTTGCTTCTTTATAATGGTATGTTCAATGATCAGAGGGTTCTTAAAGGTAAGGGAAAAGTAACAGCAGAAATGCATGAATTTGAGAAGTAATTAAGGATCCCCCAAATAAATTGCGGGCATTCTCTGTTTTATGATCTTCATTTATATGGCAATTATTCATGAAAAAGTGCATATTTTTTGTTATGTTTGTAGAATTGTTTTGTAGAAGAAACCTACTGTGCAAATTATTGTGGAAATCATTTGACTGTTCTGTTTTCCCTGTTGTACTTAATGCATTGGTTGGCACACATTGCACAAAATGGTCATTGTTTACATTAAATTAGTTTCAGTAGTTTTAATGAGAGTCCTTTAACATGTATAATTGTAAATTGAGTAGTGAAACAGAATAAAGACATCTCTTTCATCCCTAGATTGTATAATTTTCTTTGCTACAATTTGCAGCATCTTTCAATTGAGTACTGCCTCTGATACAGGTATGTGTATATTGTTTGGGGTGGGGAGTGCCTTGAGGAATAGAGAAAGGAGATCAAGCAAGGAACTCGGCAAGCTTTTGCCCTCATACAGTTAAAAAACCCATTCAGTTACTATAATATACGGTGCTGAATTAAAAGTGCAGTACCAGTTATAGAGCCAGTGCTTTGCACATCTTTCTTGAAACTTATTTTTTTTTAGAATAGTGGTGACTCAGCAGCACCAGCTAGAATGATCACCTTGTTACTTGTGGATTTTTGTTTAACGCAAATACAGTTGATGGCTGTGAAGGGTTAGCCCTTGGCTGGGGGCTAAAACCACACACACCTGCTCCCACAATTCCTGCCCCCATCCGAGGGTAGGGGAGAGAGAGTTAAAGGGGTAGTATGTAAAGGTTCTGATGGGGCAGGACCAGCCCAATTGGCAGATCTTCTAGTGTTGACTAGCCACGGGGCTTTTGCTAAATGTGTATCCCAGTTTTTGGGGTAAAGGGAAAAAAGGACTCGTGGGTTGAGATAAGGACAATTTAATAACTAAACTACAATAATATTGAAAATAATACTATCTACAAATATACAAATGAGTGATACACAGTTATACTGCCCCCCCACCTGATGATAAAGACTCGGCCTGTTCCCAGCTAATGATCCCGGGACAGGGAGAGTCAATCCCAGAACAAGGAGAGTCCCGAAACCACACTCACGATTCCCCTGGCGGGGGGGGGTGTACTGCTCCTGGAGGCACTCACAGACCGGAGATAACAGTTCGAGCATCCCAGACCGAGAGCTGACTGGGGAGGGAAGAAAGTGAAGGAAGTGGCCACCTGGCCACGGCTAACGATCCTGGAGAAGGGAGGGTCCTGAAACTCACGGAACGGAGATAACAGTCCAAGCGTCCCAGACCAAGAGCCAACTGGGGTGTGAGGGGGGAAAGGCCTTGGGAGAATGATCCAGAGCCAGAAGAGACCAAAACTGAAAGGCACCAGAACCAAAAGGTGAAGGGATGATCCTCGGGAAGGGTCCTCACCTCTCTACTGGGGATGATGTGTATGTTATGGAATAGATTATTGGTCACTCCGGTTCTCAATCTAGTAACCAAAGAACAAATCCTGGGCGAGTAGCTAGGGCTGTGCCCTCCCAGCCCAACGACCCTGTCTGCAAAGAGGCTGAAGGACCTTGAAGTATCCTAGCAACAATTATAAAACATTCTTTTCTTATCAACTTTTCTGAGGACAAATCCAAAACACAATCTCTTGCTAGCTATTATGAAAAAAAGTTAACTCTAGACTTTAAATTGCTTTAACATCTAGGGCAAAGATTAATGCACTTTTAGGGTATGGTTTCTCCATCCGCATATGGTGTACATCTATATAACTAATCTGGTGTCAGAGACCTCTCCCTGAAGGAAGTGTAAGTTTATGGAATTTATCTTTCAAGATGAAAGTGTTAGCACTGAAGATGCATACTAGCACAATTACTTATTTCAGTTCTGAGGTGGTAAAGAGAATGCCTTGAAGACTGAAGAGACTGACTTTTGTCAGGCTCTTGAACAGCTTCTAAGGCTGTGAAAAAACACCCCAAAAACCCTACAACTATTCCTTCACTTTGCAGCAGCATTTATTTTCACCCCCAAGACAAAAAGGTAGACATACTTTGTTTTAAAACTACTGTTGTGCATACATATACTCATAAAAAGTTTTTTTTAAAAAAGCCAATTTTACAAATTATTAAAATGCATACTTAAAAGTAAACAAAATCTGTTTCTAACATTTTGCCCATAGGGAAAAATATGTAAATACAAATAATTCCTCTGTGACTTTTCTATTAACTTTTATATCCAGCTATTTTTGTAGCTTCTTTTTCTTCTTCGCTGGTTCATTCTTGCTGCTTATCTCTGTAGATGGAGTTGCAGGTACATCATCTCCTAGTATCTACAATAAGAAAATAATTAGAAGTCAGAACACTTTTAACCCAACTTTAGCTTATACCATCCTGATAAAACTTGAGTTTACTTGTACAGACCTCTTACAAGCACTGTGTCAAGTCTATCATCATGTAACAATCACACCTCGAACACTCAATTGAAGTAAAGGCTGGAAAAGTGAGAGAGAGAGAAGCAGCAGCACCCCTCCTGGCTAAACTTCCAGCAGTTCTTTTGCAAATTATCATCTTTCCCATCAGTGGAAATATCCCTGATGGGCCCAGAAGGGAAACTTAATTTAGAGCCCTTTATTCAACAGCCAGTCAAAGCAGATCTGTGTTTTATTGAGAGGAGATACAAAACAATCCCTACAATCTGCTGCTAAATTTTTTTCTTTTAGGTTAATTTCAATTTTACCTTATGCTGATTTTTTAAGATTTCTGAAGGGTAATATTCTGCTATGAATCACAAATTGTGTCTTACCTTTGGTTCTACCAATACCATCCGAATTTTCTGGTGTTGGATGTTGGAAGCATCTAACATAACATTCACTTTAACTTTATCAAATACACATAATGTTGTGTCTTCCACAGTAAGTGATGGTACCTGGAAGTTCAAATTTTGTATAAATACTCACTGCTTACAATGTCATATTTTTATACAAATAAATATTTTTATAGTAAATATTCATGTTAACTGTCAATAAAAATGAAAAAAACACTGTCCTGAATGTTCAGAGTGTCATAATACCTGGTATTTGTGGTATTTACTCATATAAGTAGATACTAATAGGATCTATTACAGAAACCCATTCCTCTGTCAGAACATGTTAATTTAGACTTATAAAGACCATAGTGGCACTACTACTACAGGTTATTAAATGTGAATTTAGAAAAGCCTCTGTTACCCTTCCTAGAATAGATTTTAGTTGTTCTGCTCACTTACTAAATTTAAAAAAAAAAAAGTATTTAAACCTTATAAAACATACCTCATTGTTGTATTCTAGCCGTGGTGTTGGTTTATCTTTTTCTTCAAAGAAGACTGTTCCTTCTAACCCATACTTGGGAATCAGAACCACAACTGCATTTTTTCTTACAAATAATATATATGCATCTTCATTCACTACTCCTTTGCTTTTGAAGAACAGCTGTAACAAAAGTAAAATACAGGAATAAGAAAAAAAAGCACTAGAACATTCTCCTTTTGATTACAAATACACTGGCTTAAAAAAACCCCAGTCAAATACAAATCTATATTTCATGACAATCACATACCATATATTAAAAGCAGATTAAAAAATTCCATAAATTGTCTATAACATTATTGTAGTATTAAGCATTCATCACATTTATAAAAAACACAAAGTAAAAACAATCCTGAATACGCCATTATTCTAAATCTTTCAGAACCAGCAATGCAACGTTGAAGCTTTTCCTCAAAAAAGCAGCCCTCATTCTTAATCATTCCTGCAGACTTGCTTGGTTTTGCTCAACAAAGCACAATCCAATTGCTACAACTCATTGTTCCCTCCCGTCCTTTAACATCAACGTGAATTATCCATAGTTAATTCTCGCATCTCAGAACTACTCACCTGCGTATGGAATGCAACAGATGCTCTTTGTGCGTATTGAGCCATTTTATGTCGGTAATTGAGATTTTTACACATATCCGCTAGTTTATGTTTATCTGTAAGTTCTGGGTAAGTATTGTCTGCTCCTATGGCCACTGCCAAAAGTCGATGTACTATAATGTCAGCATACCTGCAAAGATGAGAATAAATGATCAGTGATATAGCAAAACATACTTTTCATTTTTTTAAAATACATTTTTGAATATAATTCTGGTTTTATAATTCTTATAGATCAGTTTTCGTAATAGTGACAGTCTGCTGGTGACTCCCTGTATTAATTCAAGATCACTCTTTGTTGACCAAAGATACACCCTGCAGAGCCAGAATAAACTATACTGTTTTCCAAGAGAAATTCTTTACTATAGTCTACCATGTCCTGGTTTCAGCTCAGAGTTAACTTTCTTCATAGTAGCTAGTGTGAGGCTATGTTCTGGATTTGAGTGTGTATTGTTTCACGTTTACAAAGAAGAACAAAGTTTTATTTTTGGACTAAAGAATGATGTTTCACAATGGCAGCTTAAGCCACCTGCTCTTCCCTCTCCCATGAACTAGACAAATTTAGTGTAGGATGGTATTTCAATGCCACTGATCTGCAAAGCATCATCACACTTCAACTTCTTGGTACATAACTTTTATTAGAACTTCAGCCAGTAACTTTTTAAGACGTTAGCAATTAAAATTTACTATTAGGACTCCTAGAAGCCCCATGAATTATCCACACAAATGCACAGGAATTTTAATTCACCTACATGAGGTTTCACTTGAAATGTTTCTAAGGAGCAAAGTAGGATGACGATAATTTTCTTGAAGACTTCGCTACTTCTTGGTTAAAGAAAAAAACAGAACACCACCCTTATTTTCCAAGATGTACAATTTCATTACAATGCAACAGCTATAGTAACAAGTTTCAAATTAGCTATGTTTTTATATATAAAATACAGTTTCCTCAAAATTTACACACCACTCCCACCTGAAAAATGACTGACCAAACTCTGCCTCAGTCTCTAGTTAACTTATATAACACTAACTGATCCCGAAGTGCATTTCTATGCCAGAAATATGCATTAGGGATGTATTTCTCTTATTTTTATGAGTCTTTTAAAAAAAAATTATTAGACCTTAGGAGTCATAGACAGTGAACCTAGGAGATTACGTAAAGACAGATCACCATGTAAAGCTACTACTGTTTCAACTGAAATCTGAAGCTGAACAGAAACAGTATTTTGTTTTAAATGGAGAACACCACAATCTAAAATAGAATTTCTTCACATATAAATCCCTGCTGTTTTGTTCTCTGAAACTTTTATAAAATAAAAGTACCTTCTAATGGGTGAGGTAAAGTGGGTATAAATAGGTGAGGCTAAACCATAGTGATGAAAATCATTATCCATTCCAGAGCAGAAATAAACAGCTTGCATCATGCACCGAGTGGCCAAAATTCGCAACAGTGTATTTAGATAGGGGAACTCGGGAGATTCAGCTTTGTCTAATGATTCAGCCAAAGCCTTTGCTGAATCTGTCTTAATTTCCAAATTCTGGAAGGAGGGAAAAAAATTAAAAGAGGTCAGGCGTTATTGCAAATATTAACAAGAGTATAACCACAAATGCAACAGCTACATCCATGCTAATCTTGGCAACTGGCACAGGTATCACACCTAATAACGTAATGGAATGCCACTACAACAAAAAAATCCACCCATGCACAGATCCCTCCCTCATTATTACTAGTGCTCTGTGCAAGCAACGAAAAGCTAAGTCAGTAGCCTAGGAATTCAGAAAAAACATCCATGCAGAATTACAAAACACTTTATGCTAATATAAACAAATTTTTCATTTCCTTTGGTTTGATTTTTCCATCTCTTTACTGAATAAATCAGAAGGGATATGGAAAAAAAAAACACAAAAAAGGTATTTATGCCACACAATGATTCTCATCTAAGCACTATGTAAGAGGTAATCAACCTTCTTGTATTTCCTCCACAAAATTATTAAAACTTGTATTTCAAAAAGTGATTTGTAAAACTAGTACTGTATGACATTATGTTTGCTCCCTGTTTGCCAGTGTTCCCTAATAAAAATTCAGGTAGCGTGAAAATAAAAAAATGCATTTTTAATTCCCAGTCACACAAAGCAAGTTTCATCACAAGATCAGTTGAATGTTCTTTCCTTCATATACAGCAATGACAAAGTGTGATCTAGAGATCAAATTATACCTCTATTATGGTAAAATAATTGTATATTTATTTAAAAAGTGTAACTAAAATATAGCATATTAATAGCCAATTGTGATGGTTCTGTCCGAGTAGGGAAAAGCCACTTTAGTTTAGTAAAAGAACATCTGCCTATGCACAGGAATTTAGCTTGACAAATAAAATGGTACTTTAAAAATAATTTTCATAGGACCAATGGACATTATAATTATTCCAGTTTAGAGCAGTGGAAAATGAAATCGGCTGGGTTTGGGCTCATCTATTAATCTTACACTGATAGAATTTGGGATTTTCCCTCTTGTCCCTAGAAAAAAAAAAAAAAGAGGGGGGGGGGGGGGGGTTCGGGGACTGAAGGCACAGCAGACATGAACGCACATCACAATATCTACGAAGTTAACGTGAAAAGTTTAGCTCAAGTAAAAGATCCTGAAACTGGAAAAGTAATTTTTCAGTTCAGAATTGCTAATTAAATCAGATTTGTTTCAGGCTAAATTAACATCTAGCTGATCTACAGAGAGCCATGGTATTTGATGTAACTGACCAGTTTTTAAATGCATCAATAATATACGTGATCCGAAGCTAAAAACTGGCTCAAAAATCACATGTGGCTTGGAGAAGGGAAACATTCAGAGCACACAAGAGTTACAATACAAAAGACTTATCGATCCTTCCTTTTGTATAGAAGTACAGGTATCTTGCTACAAGTACCAGGAACTTCAAAGTGTAACTAATACACTTTCAAAACACTGCTTTCCAACACTCATCCTTGGTTAAGTGGCCAACTAGAGGGAAAATATAACTTTTTATAATTAATTCACTTAATTAGCTGGTAAAAACTTGCCTTGGACTTTGCTGCCTTCACAAGGATGTCATAATTTGATGGGGGAGGAGCAGGATGTTTCCGGAGCAATGCAAACTCTGGGAATTCATCATAAATTTTTTGTGCTACAGAGACATTGGCAAGCAACATGAACTCTTCAACCATGGAATTTGTTTCTCTATCAATATAAAATATTTTGTATTGTTAGAAAAGCATTAAATTATATATTTCCTTTGAGTGCCTAATGAATAAAAAATTTCAACATCCTAACAATATTATATAATATTAACTAGTGGTTTTGAACATTTATACAATTCGGCAAACGTTTTTAAGACTACAACCATAACGATTATCTACTAAGTTTCAAATACTGAGCCAATAAAACCCCCAAACCTAAGATATTCTAGAAAAACAAATTATATTAAAGAAAAATGTTCTTTTAAATGCCTCAAAAGACCAACAGGTAAGCCTCTTGATTATTTCCTAAGAGTACTGTTCAAATGTTGGGCACATAAAGTTTGAAAGTACCATTTTGCACACCATACAGTCGTGACAGTGTACATTACTAACTAAATTTTAGCACAGAAACTAAGTATTAGTATGAGACAAAGTAAGCATCTAGCTTCAGAAACTGAATCAGTAGCCCATTTCTAGAACTCCTCACAAAGATTGTCTTTATCACTCTGCACACATGCAGTAACTACTCTGTTGTTCTTAAGGTTTCAGTACTCCATAACTCGAAGTTCTACTTTCTCTCCTTTGCTAATACCAGCAGAAAAACATCACAGAGAAGCCAGCGGGATGTAAAAAGTTTGGACCTTAGTGCTCCATTAAATCAGTAGTAAAAACTTAAGTTCATACATGAATAATATAGTTCAAAACACAAATAAATTCTCTTTTCTAGGATCAGCTTGCCCAGAGAAGTTGCAGATGCCCCATTATTAAAAGTGTTCAAGATCAGGCTGGACCAGGCTTTGAGCAACCTGATCTAGTGAAAGATGGGGCTTTGGACTAGATGATCTTTAAAGGTCCCTTCCAACCCAGATAATTCTATAACTCTATGATCCCTGCACTATTACAGGAACTTTGTACACTAGTAACTAAGCGTTGCTACTTAAACATTACTTTAATTCCATCCCTGCCCCGAGTTAACTAATTGAGGAAAATAAAAGGCATACTTGAGCTCCTTAGTCTGCAGATCAATGGGATCATGAGTTTCACTGTCCATGTGGAAACGAACTTCTGGTGAGGAAAGCGTCAAGGCTCTGGAAGACAGTAAGTGGTATTAATGAATTACAGTAAAGCAGACACAGCAGCTGAGTTGCAAGCCTGTACACAACGTCGGGGTTTACCATGAAACTCTAATTTAAAATTAGTGGAAATTTAAAAAATTATCATAAATTAAATACAAAATTGTGGCACTAATGTTCAAATTAGCACAAATTATGATGCTGACACACATGAATAGTAGCTCCTAAAATTTCAAGTGCTACTGTCATTATAAAAACACAACCAGTGGAGTAAGAGAAGCATATTGATTGATCTTGTGAAGAAGTTTACATCACAAGTTTATATTTTTGGGGAAATGAAGAGAGGCATTTTATGCAAATTGAAATGGCAAAATACTTATCTTTCAAAAGATTTTCACTGGAAAAATGGACACAGTGGACCATTGTACAGTTTGAGAGCAAAAAATATCCAGAAAAAAACCAGGGAAAACAGTATTAGGGACACCGCACGGTTTACCCATTATCAATTCTTTTCTTCTTCAGAATTTTTGCCAATTTGTTTAGTCCACGTAGGCTGGTGGTAATATCATCGTTCATAGTTGCTGAATCAATTCTCATCTGTGCTTCGGCATATGTAAGAGAAGCCTTGAAGAGGTTAAAAAAAAAAGACATCTTGATACATAATTGAATACTGAAAAGAAAAACAGTTCTGTCTTGCAGAAACTGCAGTTTGCTGTCAAAGTTGGTTCACAACAATCCAAAGCTTTACATTCAACACCTAAATGCACGTCATTCTCAAAGAATAATGGACAAAACAGATCTATGCAAGATATCAAGAAATACCAGGCATTGACAGTATTTTTATGCTAATCACAGATGTATTTTATACACTAGAAGTCTAATTTATAGAAATATATTAAACACTTACAGAGTCCATGGAATTTAACTGGAAATTATGACTAGCTGGTATATGCCAACCACATCCTATATAAATATATATACACACACACACATTTATACTTTTTAAATGAAATATCATAACAAAGTAACCACACAAAAAACATTGCAGCCTTAGAAGTTTAAAAGAACAGGGCAGAATAAAACATTTTCTTTATTTTTAGGATTTAAACATAATTTTCTAATTATAAGAAAATACAGCTCAATAAAGAGAAAGAAGATAACTTTATTATCAAGTCTGTTGATCACTGTTTTTATAAAAATGTCTCCAGCTATTTTCAGAAGTATAATAATATTTATGTGACTAACCTTGGAATTAATAATACTCTTCATAAATCTGGTTTTTAGAATTTCAGCCTTATGGTTCATCTCCCATATACAAGAAAATGCAAGCCTACCAGAGGGAGAAGGGGGGGAAATCTGTTAAAATCCATATATATACAACTAGAGTTTCTTGTCAGGAACCAAGTATGGATCATATACATATACCTGTCCACATTAGATCTCAGGGAGCATAAATTGGAACTAAGTAACTCTGGAACCATATCAATCCTCTGCAAAATAAAGAATAAAAATCATGACTAGTTGTAAGCATGTATTTTAATTTCCTGATTTTTAATATACTAAAGCTTGGAAATAATAACTTTTTTTTTTGCTAAGAAAGCTCAGATTTCTGAAAAGTAAGCTACTTTGGAAGAAATTCACACCAAGATCCCTTTTAATTATCAGGTTTTTTAGTAATAGTTATTTCTGAAAAGAAATTGTGGTCTGTAAGAACTAAGCTACAATAAACACAAATAAAGTAAATGTACAGTTGTAATCAATACCACTCATAGGAAGCAACAGAGATTTAGCTATCACAAGAAAAAACAACGGAAAAGGCAAAACCAGGTCATTTCTGCAACTTCAGATCGTATTAAAAAAGTACTCCAGTTTCAGAACTATGTTATTAATGCTTTGAACCAGAGTTGAAAGATAAATTCTCCAGATAGTGTATTTAAAAAGAAAAAAAGAAAAAAATATTTCAGAAAGCACCTTCATTTTTATAATCTTAGGCAAATTAAGTGCAGCCCAAAGAACTCTACTTGTTTTTTTTCCATTAGAGATATGTTCCTAGTCCCAAGAGTTAAAGGAGGAAAACAACGAAAAATACAATGGCTTAATTTTAAAAAAAAATATGGAAAACAATTACTTTTTCACACAGATATACTGTTGTTCCTCTTTTTGCCGACTCCTCATCCAAAGCATTTCCTGGGCGAATAAAATGACTGACGTCTGCAATATGTACACCAACCTAAAAAACAAGCATCACAATATGCATCTTATGAAACAGAAATAGTTGTCAACGTGAAAGAAATTCTCTCAAGTTTTTATTTACAACTCAATTTACCCATTCCCAGTTCCCTTCAGCAGCTCCTATATTTAGTAAAAGGAATAGTTAAAAACATATCATACTGATATTAAAAAAAATGAATAGTTGCAGCAATTATGCAAAATAAGGGCATGCATACATTTAGTGTAAAGCTGTATTCATTATCAATGCAACTCTTCTTGCCTCGGGGCTCAAATAACCTCTCACAAGGCCCACAGCAAATTTGTTTTTGCTTTTCTGTTTGGTAGACCTTCCATTTTGGCACATCCTATTACAATTATAAATTAATTTATAAAGAAGAAAACCTGACTAAATCAGATATAAGGGGTTAGAGAGCTGGTGTTAAGCCTGTAGGTTTTTTTATGCTTTTTTAAAAAAATGAAATAATAATTCCTTAGGCATTACAGCAGTAAGTTCTTTCCACTGATAGCTCCCTAACCTAGCTGTAGATATCCATGTTAATACTTAGTTAAAGCAGTAAATAAATTCTATGTTAATTTCACATGCTAAATAAGCAGAAAGCGGGGTGAATTTAGAAGATATTAAATTCCCACTTCTGATACTGATGTAATGCAAATCAACTCCCTTTCTTTATGACCATCTCGCCGTTATGCGAACACCATTAATTTATTTTACAACAGATCTGGAGCTTTGCTCATGTCATTTACTATTATCACTACTGCAGTGTAAAATAAAGGAAGTAGTACATAAATAAATAACTGGCTTGATTAAAAAAAAAATACCTCTATATTTCCATTTTCTACTTCTCTATAATGTAATGCATCATCAATATCTGTACAGCCAGGAGGATCAACACTACAAACACACAGGTGCCTTAAGTCTTCTCTGTATCTCATATCCTGAAATTAAAGAAAAAAAAATTGTTCTCAAGAACATCTTCCATATCAAAGTAGAAATGATAATTTGAGAAAGGCACTTTGCATAGGATTTTTCCAAAGCAATGAAGTATTTTCAGAGTGTTATTTTTTTTCTTTTAGGACAAGATTTGCAGTAATATTTATTTATAAGATCAAAACAGATACGGAGAAACTACAGTGACAGAAAAACTAAGACAGAAGATGATCAAATACTGAAAATTTTTCTGTTTTACAGCAAACAGATAGAGAAACAGAATAAAACTACAATCCTTTCCATGACCTCAGAATTAGCAGAACCAGGAATCAAGATTGTTTTTAAGTAAAATTTTGACTTATGACTAGCTGGACAAATTGTTTAGGATATGATTGCTTTCAACACTAGCTTTCTAAGGCTTAGCTGTCTAGACAGTTGAAAGGAACTGCACATTCTGGAAGTATCCACCTTTGTATGATGGCTCCAAGAAGATGTCAGATAGGTACCTAGACTGACTTTTAGACAGCTAATCTACACAAGGACCCCTCCCTTCAGTTTCCACTCAAAAGAAACAGGAGTAGGTAATAAATGATAAAAAAGTAGCCCACCTCGAAGAAATTAAAATACATAAAACACACAAACAAAGACACTCAGCCCAGCCCAAAACAAAATAAAAAATACCCAGCCCATCCAAAACAGAACCAGACAATGCTCAAATTGTTCCCTGATTACATTTTTCCATACATTCTAAAGCATACTTAAGCTACTGGGGAAACCTGAAATTCACTAACACCATTTCAACTGAGCAATTCTGCAAACACCAACTTATCTTTCTCTAATTACTTTACTGGGTTATAGCAGGATATATTAAAGTGTCCTCTCCTCAGATTACTTTAGGGATGACACAGGCTGCCACATTTGTTTACAAAGCTATTTATCAAGACGAAAAACTCTTAGGGATGATTTGACAATTATCTGTACTCTCTCTCCTTTGCAAAAAATCTTTATACTTTTGGTTTTTTAAGGAAACCTGTCATATGCTTTTAATCTTAAAATATCTATTCCTAGCAAACACAGTTTTAGCCAAAACCCAAAAACTTGCAGAGGCCTTGTTTCCATAGGAAATATATTTTTGGTGCACTGGAAAATCCAAGAATGTCAGAGTTTGATTTAAAGGAGAAGGCACAGTAATTATTACAATAATTTAAAAATTATTACCTGTTCTGTAATGCTCCATGGCATTTTTGGTAGGAAACTAAGGACAGCCTGGGAAAAAGGCTGATGAGGGACATCATGTTCAAGCAGAAGAACTTCTGTCTCAGTCTCTTTATCTCCAGCACTTCCCAAGTTCTTTACAAAATGACCCTGAGAAACAACATACATACATAGAAGCATATATACACATGCATATCACGCGATATTGTTTGCTCAAAAATAAGTATTTGAGACCATTATCTCATAGGTTATTATTGTATTAAACTACACAGGAGTAATATTTCCTTCTTCAGTTAACTTTCTCATCTTTAAGAGAGAAATTTAATTTCAAACACCTAATTGATTCAGTAAGCCTGAACTTTTTAATTCCCTGCACTAAATTCTCCACAATTGCAAATGTGGCAATTAAGTTTTGCAGGAAAGAAAAAACACTGCTGTATAAACTGCAAAACTAGTAACGTCTAATTCCTCTATGAGTTTGTGTTCTGCCACACATCCCACTCCCTAATACATTAACTCTACTTCCTTCCTCATGCCTCTCAACCTCTGCAGTCATGCTGCCTTTGTCTTAACACTCCTTCCATATATTCCAAGTTGCCTTCATTTCTCTAAACAAGGGTGAGACAGGTGTGCTCTCATTCGTTACAAGCTGTGCATTCCTACACAAGGCAAAGGAAGCCTCTTCAAAACCTAGTTTTCAACACAAATGGAAGCTACTCTCCTCAATTTATTTTATATCCTCCTGTATATTTATAAAGGACTTTTAAGAACTTGGTTACCTGTAAGTTTGCCCCACTGGCAATTTGACTGAATTCAGCCAAAGTGTGTGTTTAAAACTACTTGCCAGGACAGTGATCAGTGTGTGGATGAGCAAAGTCACAGCGAAAGGTTCACATTTCTAGGATCCCATACTAAAAAAAGGCAGTCGCTAGTTAGTTGAAATAAGCACCTTACATAGCACATATATGTTCACTGCAGAACCTAAGGACCAAGCTTCTTCGTATGATAACCCATAATTGTTTTTTTGGGGTAAGAATCAACTAAATAATTTAGGGACTTCCTTAAACTGCACCATCAAAGAATGCCACTCAAAGAACTTACCATTCATGTCAACACTTTTTGAAGTTACTCACCATTGCAGACAATAATAAACATCTTACCTAATGAAAAAAAAAAATCAAACAGATAAAAGTTCAGAAAAAAACACTTAAACTTACATTAGGATACCTAGAATTCCTGGGCCAACCATCAATAGCAACAATTATTCTTTGTCCTTCCAATGTATCTGCTTGTCTTGTTTCTATTCGAATGCGAGGAATTCTGCGATCAGCTGGTGTAAACAAATGGCGCCTTGCCTAATAACAGACAGAAGAAGGAACAAATAATTTCTAATTAAAGAAAAAAAAAATCTGCACTTACAATAACTTGATTATTTCCTTACCTCTTTGATCTGTGATTTGGAAAGCATGCCACAAAATGGTCGCCAGTTTCGTTTTATAATGCCCACTACTTTTCCTGTAGGTCTCAGCATGTCCTTGTTCACAGAAGTCTTCAGCTGGTAGAAAACACAGGGGCAAAACTGTCTGAGCTCATGGTAACATGTTTGACCACAGCATGTAACTCAAACCTCGGTGGTAACAACTCACGTGTCACTACAATCCCATAAATTCTATTGTGACTTCATAAACAGAACTATGCCTCCTTGTGCATGCCACAATTTTAATGTGACACGACCACTTCATTGTGTTTGGTTTTTTTTAAATTGAAGTTGTTTCAGAAAAACAAGGAACAGAAGACTCTGAAGAATTGCTATGTTGTTACACTGTCTCTGCTTACTACACAACTATCTCCACTTTCTTTTCCAACCTATTATTATAATTTTTTAGGAGTCCTTTTATGTTGCTTGAAAATTCTCCAGTAATTCTAAACGCAATCATTAAAAAACATCCCCATAGAATTCAGTAGGAAGATCATGTTTTTAAAGAAATGCAAGTATTGTTGGACAAGGTATACATGTGTGTGCACTGCACGCACCTTAAGGAGAATTACTGCAAGAAGAATATTTTACAACTGGTTCCAAATGTATCCACTGCCTATAAAAGCCAACCGTCATCGTGATACAACACCTGTTCTTATTCTAGCAAATCCTAATCTGCACATCAGTATATACCTTTGCATTATTACCTAACCACCACTCAGTAACTTCCAGATTTATTAAGTTTAACAGTGTGGGAATTTCTGATTGGGATTAATTAAAAAATATCCATTTTATACATAATCATGTATTTAATGAAACTGTAGGACTACAATTAAGTTTCATAATTTCTGTATTCACAACAGCTTTCAGGAGTGAGCATAAAAAGGATGTATAAATCTAAAGCCTAACTGTCAGGGTATTGCAGATTTCATCTCTCTCTCTTAGAGTTAAGTAAAAAAATATTTCTTTCATACAATGTTCTCTTTCTCCTCTTCATTTTCAATGTCATCTTCATTCTGGCCATCATCTTGCAAGACCACTGAGGATGGTGCCACCCACTCATCTTTTGCCAACAGCTCCACA
>NW_010114915.1:0-5531 GCF_000699245.1 Pterocles gutturalis | reverse complement strand
ATATCTTCATGGACCGCTCGGTTTAAATGTTTCAGTCCCTGTATAATTATCTGGATTTTTTAGAAAACAAAATGAAAATGCAAATATTTAAGAAGATAGGAAAAGAAGACCCAAATCAAAACAGCATAACAGAAGAGTATCTACGCGTAACAGGCTCTGTACTCTAAAGAACATCTTAAGGCATGTTTGTGATGCATTTTTTTTCCTCTGCCTAGGTTTCTTTCAGTACTGATTATATTATTTCAAGGTCCTAACTGCCTCTATAATTTGCTTTCCCCAGACTTGTTTGGTTTTTTTTGGTTTTTTTTTGGTTTTTTTTTTTAATCAGACAATCCTTCTATTTTTGCAGGCTAGGGGACTCCACATAGTACCGGGAAATAGAAATAAAAGAAACAGAGAGCCAGAGAAGCACCTCCAGCTGCCACCACAAATAGAGAGGGAGGAGGCAACTGCCACTGCCTGGAAACAGTATCTGTACAACTGTACCAATAGAGAATCCAGTAGGCAGACAGCTGGGTTAACTGCTTGGAGGTGAACAGCCCATCTACTCATCATCAGGCATGAAAATAACAGAGGAAATAGAGCAAAAGAGCCCCACAAGGGCTCACCATAGTTTTTCTGAAAATTCTCCTACAAACTTGTTTCTCTGTCTTTCACCATACATTTCAAATGACTTTAAAAAAAAAAAGCATTACATTGGAGTCAATTGAAAAAACTGTCAACAAAGATTAAGTTTTATTTTAGCAAATACTTTATCAAACCAGAAACTATAAACACATCATTCTCTTTTCAAAAGAGAATAGTCAACATTTCAGTAGTCTATATCAATATAAATAAATCAAAACAAATAAAAAAGTCAAAAAAACACAGAAGAGGAAAAATTACTATGATGTCCCACTGTAACATATGTCACTACGAAAGAACTATTTTAAGTCATTACTGACGCTAAAGTTCACAGAATCAAGACAAAAATGAAAAACTCACCTCTTTGTTTTCTTCAGCATCTCCATGAATCCAAACAGTAGCTTCAAGATAATTATCTCTGCTTGCCCTATAAGTTCCTTGGAGGTAAATGCCAGATTTTATTCCTTGCTGCAGTTTGCTAAGAGGAATATGTTCTGGGAAAATTATTTTCCCACTTTCTATTTCTTTCTTAAAAAAAAAAAAAAAAAAAAAAAAAAAAGAAGAGGAAATTTTCAGACTTTTGCTCAGGAACATGACACTTAAGCTAACAAACCCCAACATTGTACCTATGTATAGGTATGAATATGCACAATAATGAAAAACAATTATTAAGCAGTAATTTTTCTAATGAAGCATAAAGAACATAGATTCATGGCAATTCTAGGAACGTCTCCTTTTCTTTTTCTGTTTGCCTGAAGTTACTTAAAAAGATACCACACAAGTGACATATGCTTGTATGGTCATTCGGATATATGACTAAACATATACTTAGAACATATTAGCACTATACTACGTAGTAAAGAGTATGGCAGACAGTGTAAGCATACATTGCAAGCTATATGAAACAGTATGAAAACACATTATGACTAAACTTCGGGGCAGCCGGACAATTAGTTAAAGCTGAATGAACTACAGCTAACCATCGAGAAGATCAGCTGAGCCCTCCTCTTTCTGCCCACTCTGGCATGTCCCACTCCATTCTGTTAGAATTAATGCTGATGAAATTAACCTTCCCATTTTTTGTTGGTGTTAGTTTTCAGCTGTATCATTCTTATGTGAAAACACAAGCCTTGATTCCGATAAACACAGAGCACAAGGAAATAGAAGTGGATGCAGCTCATCTCTGAGCTGCAGCCTGCACTTGACCACTAAAATCAGAGCTTTTGATAGAAAATGCTTTTGATCAATAAGTTAACATAAACTTTCAAATAACAAACACACAACAAAGATCCAAATGGTCTGCAATACACACTTTTGTAGTTTTCATTTTGTTTCCATTATTTCTAATGTTGATACACTTTCTTTAACCCACTGTTATTATTCTCATTTTCACATCAGTTATCTAAAGCAACTGGCTTTTTACAAATAACTAGATACCTACTAATAGGCATATAAGCAGCAGTAAAATCTGCTGCAATATTTCCTTTTTTCTTTTCAGTTGTCAAAAAGTTGTATTGCCAAAATTGTAATAAAGTCCAGAGTCTTCATATTTTAAACTGATGCTAACAGCCTGACACATGGTGCCAAATAATATACTGCAAACCATTTGTGATTAATTTATTTTGTAAAAGTAAAATAAAAACATACCCCTTCATCGGATACACAAGCGAGACGATCTACAAGCTCAGGATTAGCTATCAAGCTTTTTATATACTCCTCACCTACAAAAGCACACACATAAATATTTATGCAAGAGATGCACAGGATTTAGGTATGAAGAGAGTGCTGAGATTGTTTATCTGAGCAATAAATTAAACATACATGCCACTTCACTTACAGGTATAAGCAGTTATCCCTTCCTCTAGAGCTTTCTCTTTGTTAGTTCTGTCATTTGTTAAAAAGATAACTTGAATCTGCTCCTCATCCTCTATTTTCTTCAAGTGTTCATTATACCATTTTACTGCTACCCGGATGGCTCTGTCATTGCGGTCATTAGAAGTTTCTCCTTGCTCTTGCACTATGTAAGTTTCTCTAAATAAGTAAATAAAAAAAAAAGGGGAGGGAAACAAAACAAAACAAATCTCAACATCTAGCCATACTTACAAAAATTTTTCAGGCAAACAACATCAAGACTGAGGTGAAAAGAATCATGGCTGTACCAATTTTTATAATATCTGTAACACTCTGTAGGCCACTGAAGGGTCAGGAGACAGAAGGGTAAAGAAAAATAGGAAGAAAGTGTTAATTTTTAATACAGCCTTCTCGCTGACAACTGAAGAGCACCGTGTTCAAGATGCTAGAAATATGCATTTAAGATTCCCAGAACTATGAGAGTGCAGTATTGGAAACCACTTGTGAGCACAAATAAAGGGAAATTAATTACGTCTTCATTTCTTAGAGTTTACTGTCACTACGTAACAGATTTTTGAATTCTGATACCGACTGAGATGGCAATATTAATAACACACTGGAATATGTTTAAAAGGGACACGAAAAGGGAGAAGCATTATTCCATTGCTCGAGTTAATAGTCTTGTCTGTAAAGTTCTCAATATTCTAATCACTTTTTCATAACATATATATGCTTATACTAACTAGAAACCAAAAAAGCTCCCGGAATATGCAACTATTTCCCAATAGGATTCGTCAGAAACATACAGTCCTATGCATCCCACCCCAATTTTTTTACCTAGTTCACATGTTCCAATTCTATTTCCCAGTTTCTTTTACTGAACATCAGTACAACTTTGTTATGCTCTATTCCATACCTTACCTATGATGCTCATTGGTGAAAGAATAGAAATGTTTTTCAGGGTTTTGAATCACATCCCTAATTCGCTTGTACACTGGTGCACTCCGATTCCTGACTTCTTGTAAGACTGTCTGTAGCACAATGACATTCTTAATAACAGGATCTTCAAGTATATCAATCTGAGGAACAAAATTGAAATTAATCAAAATTGTTGTTTAATTCAATCCAATAACAGGACTTGAAATGTTTGTTTGGTTAATATGTAAAATGCTAACATGAATAATGAGTTGTACTAGTTCTGCCTTTTTCCACTGGGAAACTGAACAGTATATTACACTGCTTCCTCCAGCTTGTGGGCAAAAAGTTCAAACAGGATTTTCCAGCCCCTCCTGTGACCTGAATTTTGCTAAAGTGAATAAGGACTCATTCTGATTTCCACCAAATTCAGACACAATGTATGCATGACTTCAATCAAATTTAAGGCCATGTATACACTAGACTTTTTTTTTTTACATAAGATGGGTTCTTGGTAAATTATAATCCTCAGAAACAAAATACACATATGCACAATCTGACAGTAATCCAACATAATTTACAGGCTGTCTGGCATATGTCTTGTGAGCAATACAAGCCATAAAATAGTACCTGACCACTGTTACACAGCTAACATGGACATGCCTGTGCATGTGTAGACTTAAGTGCGCCAAAAACAATCCCACTGTTGCACTGCAATTTTAATTTCTGCAGATTCAAAACAAATGGAATTCTGTTAGCTGCTCTCCACCTTTTCAAAGACCAGGTTAGGCTTTTTTTTAAATTAAATTTGTTAAAAAATTTTCAGTACTTTTCTTTGCCAACTCCTGACAGCCGTGGTGCACAAGAGAGACAAACACACACCAAAAATCCATGCTCCTGTAAGGAGAAAAAGGTAAGCTTAATTTTCTAAGCTTGTGGCAACCCATCTCCCAAAAGAGACAGCAGTAAGGCTCTAGGGGGCATGGTTGAAAGAAGTAAAAGCAATGCCAGACCAAGCTTCTCTGCACCTGATGTTTAGACAACCTAAAATATTTAAAGCCATATTCACAGTGCAAGAAATGCATTATTCTATGCACAAGCTGAATTACCAGTCCAAGTCTTACTGCTGCAATCCTGTTACAGTTGCTGGAACTGTTACCAAGACTTCCTAATCCCCCTTGCTCCAGTTCATGGCAGCGTAGCCTGGCACATTCTCAGAGAGCTCTGCAGTATGTACATACAAACTTTGCCAACAGACACCAACAAGATCATGGGTAACAGGCTAAAAACATCCCTTGACTTGCTGTTTTGGGAAGAAAATCCTTACTTACAACTTTTAGGATCAGTAACTGCTAAAACACAAGTGGTGTGGCTGTCTCCCAAGTAATCCACAAATTCATGATTCATTACTTCCAGCCTCGAACGTCTGCACGAGGCTATTCTACATTCTATAGATGTACATAACAGCAATCAAAAAAAAAGTCAAACATCGAGCTTGGGAATTCACTGCCTCCCAGCCTGGAGTTCTATTGTCTGCACTGCCCAGACTCAAATCTTTGCACAATTAGGGATGGGCTGCAGTGTAAATTTCACGCCACGTTTCCAGAATTGTACAGGCAATGATTTTGCAGCCTCTATTCATTACCCAAAATCAACATCACAGTATGAAGAACCTCAGCCTACAACAGTCTCTGCAAAAGAGAATAGGTGTTTAGGAAAATTCAGGTTGACAGGAAAATTTCAGTGGCCATCTGAATATCCCGACTACTACTTCAGAGTCTGCTTACTCTCCTTACCAGGCTTTGCATACCCGTAACAGACCACAACAAACTGAAAAAATGCTGTTCTTTATTCCTACCGTTCAGGCAGCAAAATAAAAAACCAGAATATAATGTAAAACTGGACTAAACCCAGTGATGCTGAGGGCCTCCTCCGAAGCTCGCAGGGAAAGAAGAGCCTAACTGCCCCTTGAGGGATCCAGCAGACATAAGTAACAACGAGAAAACCCAAGCCCGGCAGCGCACCACTAAACGCGCCCCTCCAGGAAGGACGCCTGAACCCCACACCAAAGGGGAGCGGGGTAACCCACCCCCACGCGGATTGCACCAAGGCCGGAGCAGGGCTGAGGGCTCCACACGCGG
>NW_010114914.1:21427-30411 GCF_000699245.1 Pterocles gutturalis | reverse complement strand
CCCCGCGGCCGGGAGCGCCGGGAGGTGGCAGCAGCCCCCCGTCTTTGGGACAGAGCAGCCTCCCCTGCGTTGAAGGAAACACCCAACTGAAAGGTCATGCTTGGCATTTTTCTGAGCATCTCCTGTATGTTCCTCCAGAGATTGTTTTTTTTTTTTTTTTTTTTTTAATTCCCCCCCCCCATCAGCAGTAATTATTTCAGTTTTCTTTTTCCTTTTTTTCTTTGACAATGTGCTCAAAAGGAAGCAGAGCAGCACCATTGTCCGCGCTGTCTCGGTTTTCCACCCACTCAGGCTGATGTCAGCCCCTTGCCACAGGACTTAATGCACTGCTGTCTCCCCTCCAAATTGCTAATTGCAACGCTGTGAGGTTTTTGTTTTTTTTTTTTTTTTTTTTCCACTGGAGAAATCACTTAGAGCCGAAGCCTTGCTGCCAACTTTGACAGCCCTTTTCCTCTTTATTGAGTCCTCCCCACACCAAGCTGTGCTGAGCTTTGCTGGCGCCTGGAGGCGCACAGGGTCACCCTGCCACCATGCCTCTGGGGTAGAAAAAAGGGGGGGCTGAGGAGGGAAATGCCCCCCAAAGTGTTTTGCTCTGTCCACATGCAGGTCATTGGGAGTTCTGGTGAAAAGGGTTCCTTTTAGTCCACCCTTGTCCCTTGCATAAGCCCAGGATGCCTGGCTGAGGTCTCACACCAGAGCAGAATTTGGCTCTGATGGTGTTTATATTGAGATAACTCAGCGGGCGTCTGTCGCCAGAGCTCAGAGGTGAGCTATAAAGACCTTTGAAAGAAGCCTGTTTCAGACTTTTCAGTGCTGACTAAGGAAGGTCTGGGGTTTAATTTCCTGCTTTTTTGGTTGTTGTTTGTTTTTACTTAAGGAGAAATATTTGGGACGTCTCGCCTTGTCTCTGCTGGTTTTGCTGGAAGGCTCCTTGGGCATTTCAGAGGATTTGTATGTTGAACTCTCTCGCACTGTAAACAAAGCATGTCAAATTCTTCCCAAAGATGCTAATTTTCCAAATCATTCATTAAAAGCCTGACCTTTCTTCTCCAATAATTTATGAACTACTTTCAAGCAGTCCACAAAAGAGTAATGCAAAATGCCTGACTTATTTATGTGCTTCAGCAGGCCATAGGGGTAAGAAAAGCTACACATAGCTTTGTTTCAATCTCTGGATATGTCATTATTTCCCTTGTGAGGTTTATGACTCCAGAATATATGACCCTGTGTGTGGGACTGAAACCAGGAAGCCCAACAGGCTCACTCAGCTGTCCAGCATTTTGGCTTCCCCTGATGATTTCTGCTTCTCATTGATTTTGAACATGTCAGCTCAAAGTCTCACGTGAATTTAATGCAAAACAAATACCCTGTAACATCAACACAGAGAAAATGGAATACAATGAACTTAATTAACAATGGCAGGGTGATTCAGCAGTCAGCGAAAGGATTTTGTAAAGAAAAGTGATTATTCAAAATTTTTTGATAGGCAGTATTTTCTCTAGCAATACACACCAGAGGTGACTTGTAAGCCTGCCAGGTTGGCTTTTCTCTTCCAGGCACTACTAAACCCTATCATTTTAATTTATTAAGAAAGGGAGCATGGAGTAAGAGAGGTATAGACTGGGATGCATGGAAGACCCGAAGAATAAATGGTACTGATGGGTGAACTGGTGAAGTTGGCTGTAACAAAGATTTCCATCTTCCTCGGAAAAAGCAGCCCAGCCATGCTCCACCTTCTCCTCTGGGGAGCAGACAGATAACTCAGAGACAAAGTCTCCAGCTAAAGTAGTAAGTATAGATCAACTCGTTTATGGTTCACTAACACAAACTTAAAAAAACCCAACAACCCCGCAACAGAGGCTATATGCATTTTAATCTGGTTCCTCCTTTGATAAGATAAGGTGCAGGAGCCATGCTAGCATCTGAAATACTTGTAAATGCTCTCCAGCAGAGCACAGCAGAAATCAGCGTGTGATGGCTGTGCAGCTGGGCTGTACTGCTCTCCCTCCCTGCAGCTGGTGCTCGGAGTCTGCCGCTGCGTGGGGCTTAACTGTCATTTAAGCTTCTCATCTAAATTTGTGCCTAGGAAGTTGCAGAAGGTAGCCTCGCTGTGGGACTTGCACATTTAGGTTGTTCACCGAGCAGCTAAAAATGCATTAATTTAACCAAGAGATTAAAAAAAACCCCCAAAACCACAAAAAAACCAAGACAGCAGAGTCTGCAAACATTTTACCTGTAAATTTTGAAGTAAGACAGCACGAATGGAAGGAAAAATGGATATCCATAGCATTTGTGGTTTCATTTGCATGGGCCTTTCATCACCAGCTTTTGCAGGAAGGGTTTGTATGCAGGGGTGCTTTAGTGAGAGGGAGTCAGTTTGAGGTGAGCAGTTACTGTGGCAAAAACCCTGTTCCCTGTGACCCCCACCGCACTCGAGGCACCAAGGAGTTACTCACTGCATGTTTGCACCACAGAATAAAGTCCCCCAATAAATCAGATGTGAACTCATGTTCCTCGAGCATCTGAGGTGAAATGCTGTCTTTACCTTGGAAGAGAACCAGGCACCGAGGTCTCCAGCATATTTTGCTGTAGCTGCAATGTCTCAGGATACAGGATACAGCCAGGTCAAAGTTTTTTAGACAGGGAATATTTTTCATTATATCTGCTAGCAGAGCTGGAAAAATTAGAGGAGGTTTTGGGCACTGAAGCCAATCTGCAATCTAGTGAGGGCTTTGAGAGATGAGCCTTGACCATGGTTGTTATGGTGGGTTGGATGTTACCCCCTTCCACTGCTCTAACCTCAGGTCTGCAGCACTTGCCTCTGCAGAGGGCAGGGTGGTGCATGGGAGGCCAGTGGCAGCAGTGAGATTTGCCAGACTACCTGTCAAAATTTTCCTGTGCAGTACCTACACTGCAGCCCTTCCAGGGCTTCACAGGCACTGTCAGCACTCGGGTAACACAAGGTGTCGGACAGTAAATGGGAGCAGAATTAGAAGACTGTGCAACAGCAGCAAAATATAGTTTAATCTCTAGCTCACTTCCCTGATAGATCTTAATGAAAGAGAAGATGAAAGTCTGGAGAATACAGAGGGGAAAAAAGACTGGTATGGCACAATTAAACTGTGTTACTTCGTATTATAAGATAAACATAAAAACTAAGCATATTTTTTTATGTCAAAAGTGCTCTGTAGATGCACAGTGTACAGGTGCTGGAGAGAAAACTCTTCTTGTCCATGGGGTTGCTTTAAAGCCTGGATGCTCTGGGTACAGAAACTGCACGAAATGATTCTGCTCGGGTGGCTCTGTGCAGAGACATTACAGGAGCTCAGGTGGCTGCACGAGACCCTGTGCGAGCAGAGTCGAGCTGGAGAGAGGGAATTATTGAGCCCCTTGACAGCAGGGACCAAAACTGAAGTGTGACAAGATTTAAGAAGCCAGTGGAGAGGCAGAAGAGGAGTTGTACATGCAAGTGCATGGGCAGGAAGGGGAGGTCCTGGCAGCTGCATTTTCTCTTACAGGGCCAGCCAGTGACTGTCGCAGGGTTTTGCTGTGCCCATGTGAGCCAGGCACATCTGGAGGATGGCTTTCGTGGTATTTTTGACCTGTTGAGTGTGTGCCCTGGGAAAAAAGTGTGGGTGTTATTACTCTCATTATAGTCAGTTTTTTTTGGCAGCATCTGCTCACAAGGGGTGAACAAAACTTCAGACACATCCTAGTGTGGAGAAAGCTGCTGGGGAAAGTCCCTGTAGCTTGCAATTCAGAGACTCCCTGGGAAAGACCCGAATTATCCCCAGCATACAGTGGTGGTGAAGAGGCCTCAAGGGAGAAGATGAAGTTGTGCATAGGTGGAAACCCCCCTACCCACCCCAAGGGAAGGGCCCAGGGCCTGACTTTGGTCTGGGTTTGTAGGTAGTGGTACAGCAATGCTACCTGTGGCGTCTCCAGGGCATTAGCTGGGCTCCTGCCCAGAGAGAGCATGAAGACAGGGATCAACTGCCACTTTTTAAAAATTATTATTATTAAATGTTATGTGCTCCACAACAAAGCACCAACTTTCCCTGCTCCAGAGAAGCTCATGGGTGTTTTTACTGAGTTCCCTTTGAACCTTTCTTCTGGCCAGCATCTTCACCCTAAAGGCCACTGCCTTTTGATCCACTCACCAGTCCCCAGTACTGCCCTGCACCCAAACTGGTGCAGCTTTTCTGACTCTAGCTCTCACTCTGCCCTCACATCACCTCCCTTCTGCAGCCAGCTCCCAGCTGCTCTCCAGCAGCTCGCTCCTGCTCACCTGGTGGTATTAATTCCTGACGTTTCACCCCTGGGGCTACTGCTCAGTAAGATGAATTTGTCAGCAGGGCTTTGCAAAGGCTGGAGCCTTTTCTTCTGAGCTAGGAAGGAAAGGTGTCAAGCAATGGATGGACACATCTGCTATGCACAATGATCTGTATGTTGTACGCATGCAGTGGGAATGCCAAAGAAGTGACAGTGTGGATGCACACTACACGTATATGCAATGCATTTCCACTCTACATTGGTGGCAACCAGGGGACACCCCATGGTCTTGCTACCCTCTTTCCTGCAAAGGACTCAGATTCTCCCCAACCATGACCAATTTGTGCTTATGTGTCAGATCACTCATAAGATGCTGCCAGGTCCAGGATGCAAGGCTAGCTTTAGCCAGGTGTTTGCCATTGTGCAGAGCCCTGCCCAGCCCCAGTTTTTCTGGGCATTCCTTGCAGTGCCTCTGCAGTCCCCTGACCTCTGTCAGACCAAAGCTCACACAAAAAGCTTTGCTGCAAGTGCAGCCCGGGTTCCAGCTGCCTGTGTGTGCCCTGAGGGTTAATGCTGTACCCATGGTGGGACCATACCTGTCAGGACAGAGGTCTGGCCATGCAGACCAGACCATAGGACACCATCTGGAAAGAGGAAAGCCTTTGCTACAGAAACATATGGGGTGGAGGTGTATGGGAACCATGGAAAATAGGAGAATGGTAAATAGCAACTGGCCTGATGTTAATCACAACTGAATCAAGGCAAGAAAATAGCCCTGCAGACAGTGTAGTTTATTAAAGCCTCTAATATAGAAGAAATATATTCAGGCTGCAACTGGAAACCAAGAAACGCGTTTCTGTGGTGGGTTGACTCTGGCTGGATGCCAGGTGCCCACCAAAGCTGCTATGTCACTCCCCTCCTCATCTGGGTGAGGGAGAGAAAATATAACAAAAGACTTGTGGGTTGAGATAAGGATGGGGAGAGATCACGCACCCATTACTGTCACAGGCAAAACAGATTCAACTTGGGAAAATTAGTTTAATTTATTGTCAATCAAATCAGAGCAAGATAATGAGAAATAAAAACTAAATCTTAAAAACACCTTCCCTCTCCTGCCCCAATCCCTTCTTCCCAGGCTCGACTTTACTCCCAATTTCTCTGCCTTCTCCCCATCAGCAGCACAGGGGGTGGGGAATGGGGCTTGTGGTCAGTTCATCGCACGTTGTCTCTGCTGCTCCTTCCTCCTCAGGGGAGGACTCCTCACACTCTTCCCCTCTCCAGCATGGGGTCCCTCCCACAGGAGACAGTGCTCCACAAATTTCTCCAGCGTGAGTCCTTCCCATGGGCTGCAGTTCTTCACTAACTGCTCCAGTGTGGGTCCCCCAGGGGGCCATGAGTGCTGCCAGCAAACCTGCTCCAGCCTGGGCTCCTCTCTCCATGGGCCACAGGTCCTGCCAGGAGCCTGCTCCAGCGCGGGCTTCCCACTGGGTCACAGCCTCCTTTGGGCACCCACCTGCTCTGGTATGGGATCCTCCAGGGGCTGCAGGTGTATCTGCTCCTCCGTTACCCCCCATGGCTGCAGGGGCACAGCTGCCTCACCATGGGCTGCACCACGGGCTGCAGGGGAACCTCTGCTCCGGCGCCTGGAGCACCTCCTGCCCTCCTTCTGCACTGGCCTTGGTGTCAGCAGAGTTGTTTCTCTCACATATTCACAGTCTTCTCTTCATCTGCAGTTGCTGTTGCGCAGGGTTTCTTTCCTCCTTCTTAAATATGTTATCCCAGAGGCGCTGCCACTGTTGCTGATGGGCTTGGCCTTGGCCAGTGGCAGGTCCGTCTTGGAGCCGGCTGGCATTAGCTCTATAGGACATGGGAGAAGCCTCTAGCAGCCCCACACCCCTGAAGACCCCCGCTACCAAAACTTTGCCACGCAAACCCAATACCGTCCCTGCTAGGAAGAAGGGACTGATCCAGTGGTCTTTTAGAGGGCCATTTTGATATGCCTGTTAGATTGAAATCGTACTTGTCATTGACCATTAACTGTACAAGGCATCTGGCCCTTCCTTTTCTTAGAGACAGCATCTCTCTGTCAAAACAATAAACAATATTTACCCCCGTTTTTTTTTCCTCACCAAGTTGCTGGGTTCAGCCAGTTCTCAGGATGTGTCCCTGCTGACTGCTGAAGACCGACAAAGCCGTATTGTTTTACAGCTGAGGAAAGAGCAAAGACTGCACCTTCACCAGTGCCGGACTGCTGACATTAATCAAACTATCATTTTACCCTCATTCCTGTGGACACAGTGACACCACCACGCTGGGAGGACTGTGGGAACCAGAAGGCATGATCAATTCAGCTAAGCCTTGCAAAATGCCAGGGTCTCTATTCAGAGCTTCCCGTTTTCAGATAAAGTCCACTGCTGAAAATAACCTTCCCTTCCAAAGGATGGCCCTGTTTGAGTACTTGGTGCCCCCAGAGTGCATGACAAAGGGGTTGTTTATTGCCAGCATGCCAAGAATAGGAATTTATGGGGAGAGGGAGGGCAGCGAAGCCAATTCCTGAGCAAGCTGGGACTTTTAAACACCTGTTACTGAAGTAACAATTGTGCACACATACACCAGAGATGTTTGGAGTCATCAAGGTCTTCTGTAACACTTCCAGGCAATGTCCTTCCCAAGCCCACAAACTTACTGGCTGCCACTGACATGCTGGCTGGTGTTCAGTATGCCCCTAGGACCCTGGCTGTACATTTATTCTCCTTGCAATTTGTTCCTGCTTGGCCACAAAACTCCCCCGTGCTTAGAGGAGACCAGCAGTAATGTGAAATTTCCCTTACTTGTCCTTTAAGAATCAGAGCCACAGGCAAAAATCAGAAGGTAGTTGCATGTCAATAGGGCAGGTAAGCTGGAGGCTGCCAAGCTGCTGACCTGTCCTACCCGCGCAGTTAGGAACGTTGGTGGGGAAGTGTCTGCCTGGGTCACCGGATCCAGGCCCCTTCTGTAATGAGCAACCACATAAAAGGCTGTCCTGCCCAGCAGGATTTGCAGAACATTTTCTTCCCATGCCTCAGTGCACCCTAGACCACAAAGCACCTCCTGACCATCCTTGACCAACTTAGATGGATAGAACAAAAGATCAAAAGCCAGAAACGCTGCTGCACTGGAGGGGGAGGGTAGATGAGCTCAAGAGCCTTACCAGTTTCCCAGCAGTTTGGCAGGAGAAGGATTATTGTGAGGTGGAAATGCAGGGAGAAGTCTGCAGAGGAAGAATCCTGGGAAGCATGCTCTCAGGTTGTTCACACTTTTAGGAAGTTTGTAGGAAGTGTGGAGAAGCTCAAACGGCATTTGTGATGCACAGTGGAAGGTGTCCCTGCCAATGGCAGGGGCGCTGGAACTAGATGGTCTTTAAGGTCGCTTCCAATCCAAACCATTCTATGATTCTATGATTCTGTGATTCTATGAGGTACATCAGGGACATCTTCTCAGAACACCCAGACCAGGAGACAAAGGATCCAGGAGTCAAAATACTGATGACTCACAGAGAGGTGGGGCAGGATGGAGAGACTCATCATTGTCAGCTCCTGACAAGTAAAAAATAGCATAACTGAGCTTGGACAGTGTCACTCAGGAGACTTGGTGAGGACTGGGTAGTCACTGTTCCTGGTCCTCTGTTGCCAGCATGAGGAGTCCTGGCCAGATTAGGAGGATACACACTTCTCAATGCTTAGGGTTATGTGGATATGACAGTATGAGGGAGTGACATTAATTTCATTTTATTTTAAAATAAATCTCTCTTCTCCTCTTATCAGGTCTGGCATTGAACTTTGTTGCATTTTTATTCATATTGCAGTATTATTTCCTACAGGAGAGAAACAAGTCTGAACTTGGAATTGGGGTTGGACACATTCTTCTAGTCTTGAAAAGGTCTCAAAGCAACCTGATGGATTTGGACTTACAATCTCTCTGTGTTATCAGAGTCTAAGGTCTAAAGTCTGCACTTTCGAAGTGAAAGGCATTGGCTCAGGTTTTCTTGAGACTTGGCCTTGGCTTGACTTAAAGATCTGTGAACCTCCACGAACCTTCAGTTTTGGCTCACTCGTTTTATAGGCTTTTAATGAAGTACCAGAAATTCACTGATGCAGTGATGTGCCCAGCCATGTATGCCAGCACAATGTTTGCAAGTGTGGATGTCAAACACTTGGGCCATTGTGGAAGTACTGTGCAGCCCCTTTGTCTGTGATTCCCATTGCTATGGAGAGCCTGGCTCTGGGTTTCCAGTTTTCACTTGAATCTCTGTTCTCTTGAAAGTTGAAAGCACAGGTTTCCATAAGAAAGGTGCCTTCCTTCTTTGGTCTGAGGCTGGCTCAGCATTTTCTGAGTGATGACCTGGACAGAAACCCACAGTTTCCCAAGGTAGAGAAGAGGGACAACTGTGGGAAACTGGATTAGACAGACCACAGTCGTCTTCAAGGAAGGAAACAGCAGATTGGAAGCTGAGGGAGATGCAGCTGAACACACGACTGGGACCTTGTGTCCATGTAGAGTTTTGTCCAGGGAAGGATGGGAAACATTTGTGCTGCTGAAGGGAGCCCTGGATCCTGCCACCACAGGACAACTCGGAGTATCTCCTTGGTTTGCAGTCAATGCCAGGGCACAGGAATTAATTGCTTCCTGGGAGTATACTTAGCCAGCATGTCCTTGACTAGGAGTGCTCGTTT
>NW_010114914.1:0-21396 GCF_000699245.1 Pterocles gutturalis | reverse complement strand
GCTGAAGGGCATCCTGCAAAGGTTTCAGATGGTCTTGGCTTCTTGATAGATTGCTGGGGTGTTTGCATGCTGGGATAAACAAGCCTGTATAATGTATGCTCAGTATGTATGCCACAGCTGTTTCTGTTTCAGTGGTCTCTTAAAATCCTGCCCTGTTCAGCTGCACACCTTTATCATTAACAGTGTTGCCGCATTTGAAACAGCATTTGCCATATGGAGGTGTGTAGGACCTCCAAGTTTTGAGTACCCCCCAAGAATTTCTTAATTTTTTAACACACACTTCAGAAATGGAGAAAAGTGGCCCAGAGCGATCAAACCTAGACCAGTTGAACTAATTAGGCATTCAGTTCAACACAACATCTTTGCGCAAAGGCCAGACACAAAGATTATTTTGCAGAAATCTTACCAAACACAAACTCAGAGCCATGGGATTAGTTTGCAGACATTGTTCTTGCTTGTTCACCTTACCTACCACATGGTGCAAGGATCAAAGACTTTTGACACATCTCAGTCACACCTGGAAGCACGCTTAAGAGGAGATGAATCTTGGTTCTGTGAAGCCTGAAAACCAGAGGGCTGTTTGATCATAGCTTTATTCACCCAACAGCTGACAAGAGCTAAAAGGAGGTAGGTGGACTCTTTGGCCCGCTTGTAGATGTAGTGAGGGACATTGCAACTTCGTGCTTCTGAGGGATGCCAGAGGGACCTCCTGAGGCGTTGCCTTAATTCCCTCAAATGGCTTTGGCAGATATGGATCAAATGACTTAAAATGAAGCACCTCCAAAGAAATGAGGCAAGGTGCCATCCCTCCAGGGCTGCATTTTGAGTAGTGGGCAGCCCGACTGTGGAGAAGAATCAACAGATAAATGGGAAAGAGAAATGTGGGTTAGACTGTTTGGTTTAGAGGAGACCAGAGGCACAATCTGGGCTTAAGATGTGTTTGTACACACATGAGAAGAATCTATATTTTCATTAAAATAGGAATTGTTGCTCTGTTGAGACATTATCATGTTGGCTCTGGAGAAGTGAGGGTGCATACTGCAATAGGCTTGGGAGGTTTATTCCATGGCTTGCGGATGAGGCACTATTGACACAAACGTAGAATTGGTACCTCTTTTAGCAAATTGCCGTTATGAGAAGACTCATTAGAGATAATATTCTCATTTCCTTTCTGGCAGCAAGTCTGCCAACTAAAATAAACAGTTGGATGCTTTTCACTGATAGGAAAAGACATATTCCTGTGTTGTAATCTAAAGGGATAAAATGTATTAATTTTTCAAAGCAGCACAGGTCATTCATCTGCATTGTGGCTTTAGCATAGGCAAGATTTTATTCAGTGTGTTTCCACAAGGCAGCCTTAGGTCTTGATGGGAGTCTTCCACTGGACAGGCTGACCCTTCTTTTTGAGCCATGCTCTGCAAGAGTCCCCAAGTTTCAGGTCGAGTTGCTAATCCTGGAGTCCCTTAGCCTTTCCAAAGGGTTGGCTCATAAAGGTTAAGTAAGCCTGAGGTGAGAATCACATGAGTCTGGGCCAAGTTTAAGAAAACTCTCTGGATTAAATGAAAGCAACATTACCTTGGGTTTAGCCAGGCAAAAGGTCCATAACTGTTTCTGACTGAGACAAAGTGAAATGTGAGGCATGCATGCCAAATCCCAATGCCCATTGCCTGTGTTTTGTACAGCTTTGGTTGCTGCAGTTCATCTTAAAATGAGGTTGTTTACTTCTCAATGGTGTAACTCAGCTTTGCCAATGGGATTTTGGAGAGACTTTAGAGGACTAAAGCTTCTCCCTTGGCCAGCAATCCCTTCTGCCTGGCTTTGGCCCAGGACAACGCTTTTCTTGTCCCAGTTAGAAAATCGCCTTGCCCTAAGGGGAGAGATGTTTTCATTGCTTTCCTCACGCTGTGGTGCCCTGAGAGCACAGGTAATGAGATAACATTGTGTTCACATTAAAAAAATGCCCCTAATTCCTGGTGCTGCAAATCTGTGACAACTCACCAGCGAGTGTGTGCTTTTTGGAAAAGAAAAACAGTGCTGACCCTGGCTCGGGAGCATGAGTCCAGCTCTTGTCACCAACCTTTGAAGGCTGGGAGCAGCTAGCGCTTCTTGAGCCAACTGTGTAGGGAGGACCCAGGTCCCCAGGGACCCCCCACCTGCTGTTTCTGTCCCTGGTCACCCAGGCTTGGCACTGCTGAGGTCTGCCAGCGTTGCCACGGGTGGTTGCCTGTTGAACACCACCTCCTTCTTGCTTGGGAAGGGCTGCAGTACGCAGCCATGGGTGAGTGCTGAGCAAACCACATTGCTGTCATTTCATGTTTGACATGGGTCACTTAATCCAGGTGTTTATGGGCACACATATCACGTGGAAGAGCCCGGAGATTCCTCTGGCTCAAGGTCACAGGCAGGGTCAGCTAAGTTAAGGTCAGTGAGTTTAACCACACTAAAAGCAGGGCTTGTCTTTTCTCTGAAGAAGGGCAGAAGTTGCGGCGAGATGATTTTCGGAGAAGCGAGGCAGCCCCTGCTCACTCCTGTTGAGCTGTGTGACAGTACGTCTGGCTGAAGCAACTGGGAAAAAGTATTTCTAGTTTAAAAATGCCTGTGCTTAGAAATATTCAGGCTCCTCATTCCCCACTGAAATCAAAGCAGGCGAAATATATGCATTTGGGGCTTCCCAGGTGACATGTTGGGAATCTCACCCCACCCTAAGCACCTGTACAATTGCACATGGAGGCTGGTGTCTCCCAGTCCAAACCCAGCTCCCAGTATAAAGCCCTCTGCTGTGGGCATCTGCCATGTGTCTCTGGAGTTTCTGTGCTGGCTGTGTGCCGACATGCTTCTGGAGCGGGGCCAGAGCCCCAAGCCCCAGGACTCTGCCAGGTCTTCTGCCTCCCCTCTACCCTTTGCTAAGGCAAACCTTTCAAGGGAAAAAGACAGAACTAAAAGTCCTCAGGATCTGGCTTTCTTGAAAGAGAGAGAGAGATTCATTTCAATTTTGTTCCTACCCAGGATCCTCTTACTTGTTTAAGGAAGGTATTTGAAAAAAATGAGAGTTCCTGCTTTGCTTCAGCTAGCTGACACATCTCATCCTCTCTCATCCTCCCCAGGGAACTGTGCTGGCCCTCCTGCAGTGAGCTGGGCTGTGGCCTCCTTCCCAGCTGTGCTTTTAACTGGGGCCACAACTCACTGGAAGCCTTTATAAGGATTCCCATGAAGAGTAAATCAAAACATCAGAATCGGACTGAAAATGAATTGATTTTCCATCTGTTGAAAGTTGAAAAAAACCCCAACACCCCCTTTCTTTAATCAGTCTGTTTTCTATCTGCTTTTGACCCTCACCTGGTTTATTTAAAAATGAAATACAGGCGAGTGTTTTGATTGTCTATTGTTGAGAAACTATTAATTTAAGGAAATGTTTGCAGTGGAAGGAAATTTAAGTCAAGTAAGATTTTATCTTGGAATAATGCTGGGAGCAGTAGGAGCGTCTGCAGGGCTGGCTGTGTGGGACATGAGGGCTGCAGCACCTTCCCCTGCTTCTGGGGTGAGCTTCACCCTGGTCCAGCACAGCCTGGAAGATGGCAGAAGGGGAAGGGGCTGCCCATGAATCACCCAGTTATGCCTGCTTGCCATTCAAGCCAGAAATCCCATGGAAAAAGGTCCTTTTCTACCTGATTGGGGGGCATTGCTCCAGTCCAAAAGGGAGACAAGAGTGAGGGTGCCCCACTGCTCCACAACTGTATACAGGATGGGAGCATTTTCTGATGTGCAAAAGGGTTTTGACATGAGCTGTGTTTCCCCAGTGGGTGTCCGAAAGTGACTGATTTCCCTGCTAATGTCTGATATATGGTGCTAGTATATGCAGATGGCAAACACTGCAGTGCAAGGAAGGATCGGAGTCTGATGATCCACCTCATCAGTATTATAATGACAGAGGTCATTTGGGTAACTCAGGCCTGAGTCAGATGCCACCACCATCATCAACAGTTAGGGACATTCAGATCCACACAATAGGACCATCTTCGAAACTCATTTACATGTCCTGAGATAGATTGCTCCGTCACAGAATCCTAGATCAGGAGTGCCTGGGGTGACAAAAAGGCTTTCTCAACTCATAGCCCAGCACAGGTGAAGTAAAATAATAGTAATAATATTAATAGTAATAGTTATAGTAGTAGTATAAGTGATGATATAAGTGGCAACAACAACAACAACATCATAATAGAGTTGAGGGGGAAAATCAATCTCTTTAACCTAAGAAATGCAGTTTCTGCCTAGAGCAATCTGAAGTCTTGCTTATGGAAAACTGCGAGGTATCTGTTAGTTTAAATGCTCCAATGCCAAGAGGGACCGAGTGAGAAAAGCAAGCAGGTGAGCAAGGCAGAGCAGGAGCTGATGTGACATCAGAGACTGAACACGTTTTAATTTACCTAGACAGCTCTGGCATCCCTGCCTGCCCAAAGGATGCTGCTACTAATGGGTTGGGTGGCGCGCTGCAGCAGGTCCTGAACCTGGGCTCGCAGCCTGGTGAAGCAGCACGTCCCTCCCCTGAGGGAAACCTCATATCCACCCCAGAGCGGGGGTCACGCACTTGTGTGGCTGAATAGCTCAGCGGGGTGAATAGCAGGGGAGGAATGGGGGGGAAGAGGAGGGACTGGGTGCTCCCAGGCTGGGGGAATCTGAGGAACAGCTGTGCCAAGGTGACCCATGGGGGCTGAGCCTGGTTCAGCCTCATCACACCGACCTGCCAGAGCAGAGCAGGACCATCTGCTGGCCTCCCCACCTTCACATGCCAGAAATGCCTTTTTTTTTTTTTTTTCTTTTAAATGAGGTAATCTGTGAAGGCCACGAGAAACATGGGCCTGCAGGACTGCAGATGCTAAAACTCCCAGCAGTAGCTTTCCCAGCTCTTCCATCACCGGCCCTATTTATCTGCATGCTCTGCTCAGCACCAAACCAGGAGGCAGCAAGGACCCATGCACCTCCATTCCCCCGGAAACATCTCTGCTCCTGAGCACTGCCCTGGAGACGTTCAGGATGAGTTGAGGCTCTCAGAAAAACCAAATGCCATGGTCTTCCACCAGCCCATTCCACTCGCTCAGCTTCCCTCCTTTTCCCTTCTCCCAGCTATAATTAGTGCTGAGCACAGACAAGGAAAGACACTCCAAACAAATTCTTGTGCTGTACACAAATCTCTACCTGGGCTGATTGCTCAAGTTGCCTTATTAGCATTGCACCTGCTTTAAGCACCAGCGCTGCCAAATCAGACGGAAAAACATGCAAATGCTGTGTAGCTTTCTGGCAAATTAGCATGCTTCCTGCACAAAGGTGAAGATTACTTGGAGGGGGAGAAGTATGAACATCATTTGGCTAATTATTGAAGCAAGCAAATTAGGAGAAAAGATGACTAAAAAAAGGGCGTAAGTATCAATCCAATCGTATAGACTGACTTCCATAATGGTGGCACAAAGTGCAGCTCTTCCGTATGGCTGCCGGTACCAGTGAGGAGGCTGCTTACCTCCAGCTGGCTAACGAAACCATTTTAGTTTTCTGCTTTAATAAACAAAAGGGAGGCTTTGCCCATTCCTGGTAGAAAAGGAGGCGTGAGACTCCAGTGATATGCCCAAAAATGATGTTAAGAGAAAGATGGCACAGCATCAGGAATGCTAATAGTGGGACATGACATATCTGCACTTGCCTGAGCGACCACAAACTTCAGCCCTTTGAGTGTGTATCCTAAACATTTAAAGTTGTCAAGTGGTCAGAAAAAATTGTAGGTACTCGTAGAAATAAGTCTGTTTCATGAAGTGTATGCAGAAGGAGGCTGTGCAGGCAGCCTTTGCCCTGCCTAGCATCAGAGGCTTTGGCTTTGCAATCTAAACAACTTTTTTCATTGTTATTTGCTTTAAAATTCACAAGGTTTCTGTTGCTCTTTTTTTTTTTTTTTTTTCCTTAAGGTAAAGTTGCAGTATGTTAGAAGGAGCATGAGGAGGAGAAAAGAAAGAGCAACTTCTGAGCCATTGCCATCTCAGCAAAACCCAAGACATCTCACCCGCTTGCTGCAGTGCCTGGAATCTCCAGCTTCTCTTTCCCAAGTGAATGCCACACCCGGTCCTATTGAATTTCTGGGTGCCCCATCCCTCTCGGACTGGCAGCCTTCAGCTTTCCCGTCTCTAGGGGCAGATCTGTGCTGTCCCCAGTGGCATCATATGCCCTTTAAATGCATGGGGCCATCTTCTCCCCACGTGCTGCATCTTCAAAGGAGGCTCTCATCTGAAAGCTTTGATACTCTTCTTCTCAGAAAGCCACAGCTGGTTATCTTCAAACCATCTGATTTCTTTCCATAAATAAATGCAGATATTTAGTTATGCTAGAAACTGAGCCTTGGAGCGTCCTAGCAGTTTTCTCTGCTATTTTTCAGGGCATCCCAGCTCGGGGAGCGGTGACACTGGCGTCCCCTGTGCCCTCCCCGTAGCTCCTGCTGCCCACCTCCTGCCAAGACCACCAGAAATGGGAGAGCGAGTGTGTAAGGAGCAACTGGACTCATTCCTCAAGGAAGTGCTCCTGGAGATTACATGGGCTGTGAGAAATACATATGCCTAATGCCAGAGACCAAACATATGGATCTCCTCCTCCCTTCAAGCAGAATTTTGTCCTATCTGGAAGTGGAGAGCACAGGCCAAAAGAGTTGCCCAACGTACTTATTTAGAAAGGACCACCCCTCTGCTACCTTTGTTCAGGATGAAATGGTCTGACTTTTATCGCTGAGTGATATTGCAGTCAGCTGTCTGAAAAGGCTCCCTTTTCTTTGGGATGGTCTCAATTTTCATGCCTGCTTGCTGGAGCCTTAAAAGCTTGTTTTCAGTTGTTTTTGCTTGCAAAGTGCAATTAGCACTTTGTGCACATTTGATCAGGTGCTAATTTAACTCAGGGAACAATTTACCTTCCTAAATATGTGCTAATAATTCTCTTCAAGGGAAAAAAAATTAAAAGGGAGGGTGGGGGGCAGGATAGAGAGAAAGTACCAGGCGGAATATTTTTAGCTGAACCAAAATTGTGACGTTCATTTTCCTACTCATCCCTGCCTGAGTCATGCAAATTGTCCTGAACAGGAGGATGTGCAGCAAGGACAGCAACAAGCAGCTCAGAGAAGGCAGGGCTGGATGAGCACCCAGGGCTCAGGGAACTGCACCTCCCAAAACCCTTCCTGCCCCACCACTGAGCACCCTGTGGCTCTACCACCACAGGGGCTAGTGGGGCAGGCACCACACACCATCACCTTGTACAAAATTGTCCAAGAGACATTTGTGTACATTAATTTTAGCCCAGAGCATTCAATGGACACCCAAACTGCTGCATTGGGGCAGCTGAAAGGTCAGTAATGTATCCTTGGTCTGGACAAGTGAGGCATAGCAGTATGTCTTACACCAGCGTTGCCAGGGAGGTGTTGTAACCAGCCCTGCAGCCTTATCCTTTTCTCAAATGTCTTTCTTAAAGATGTTTTTTTTTTCAGGAAAAAAAAAAAAGCTTGTTTTTCAAAAGCTCTGGTCAAGGCTCTGCAATTAGTTGTTGAACCCTTGATTCAACCACCATCTAGTGCATGGAGGGGGTTCTTTCTCACAGGTGCTGTTCAGTATTGTTAGGGAAAATAAAATCAGGTTTTGAAAAAAGGGCTTTTGGAAGGAAGCTCCCCAAAATCTGAGGAGTGTGAACATTACTGATCACTTTCGAAAGCTTTTGCCACTATTCTATCTTACATTGCCTGGTACAGCAGAGTCCCTGATGAGCTCTGGATTTGTATAAACTCCATAAAAGAGTCAAGATATTTTTTTTTACACCTTCATTTTGTATGACTTAGGCTGTAGCAAATCCATCAATGCCTCGGACGCTTATTCAGCGACTGAAAAATTTCCCTGCCAGAGATATTTCTCAATCCAATAACGTGTTTCACATCACATTTTGTTTTATGAAGGATTTAAAAAAAAAAAAGCTTTATGAGCATGGAGACCAAGCCTAGTGGATCCCCTGCCATTTTCTCCTCTGTGATGCCACCCTTCAGAAACTCTCCTTTACCAATTCACTCTGGGAGGGGAGGGTTAATAAAAACGGCCAGATTATCCCTGTAACAAAGGGAAAAAGGGCAATAGGATCTCCATAACTCTCCTCAGAACAGCAAAAATGCTTTTTTTCCTGTGGTCCAGGGGTCATTTGGGATGCCAGCAATTAGGTGCTCCTGCACTGGGACGGTGCTGTGATGTCTTTGAGTCACTAACATTAAAGTTGCTTGAGCCAAGGTTACCAGCGGGTCCAAGTTTCCGCTGGGCTGTGGTCGGGGAAGACAGGTTCAAAACTAGTAGTTTTAATGTTTTTTTCCTTCCTCTAATTTTAATAATTTCCTTGAAAGCATGGAGTCTCCTGGCCAAGGCAAGGCTATGTGGGGTATGTGACGGGGCCATATCCAACACCACAGAGATCCAAAATGCAGAGTGATGCCTACAGGTGTGATGTCCCAAGACACTGCAGGCAGGGAGATGCCATGGCAGTGCAGGAAACATCCCGGGGTACGTGGGGAATGGCGAGTCCCTCCAGAGAGCTTGAGGTGGGGTGAGACCACATCACCTCTCAGTGTGTGATGGCATCCTCCTGAGGCTGTGGGACTCTGCTCAGGTTGGAATACCTCTGCAGTTGCCATTTCAGAGTGCAGTGGTGGAAAAGCGGGCATATTTTCCTTTTACAGAACTTCTACCCATCCCACAAATGTGTTAATTTGCATACTTTATCTAGCTTTCCTGCCCAAAACTATTTCCACATATTTTCCTTACTCCGTTCAAATTGCTCTTACACCGTGTCTAATACCCCACAGGTCCCTTCAATTCACAACTGCTGTTATTTAGTGAAATGTTTTCCCTAGGTCAACAGACTTTCATTTCAGGGTAGATAATCCTCGGTATATCCCCTGCGGGAGGTAGGGCTCTGCCCTGCAACTGAGAGACTCTTTGTCAGGGTAATAAACTGAAAGCAGGATTTGGAAGAAATTACCTAGAAATTGAGTGCTTTGCTATAGCTTCTTATCCCTCCTTCAAGTCATGTTTTCCAAAGGGCTCTTCAAAAATAGGGATGAAGAATATGTATTATCTTTGCAGAATGAAACAAAGGCAGCAGAAGGATTAGTCTGCTGGGCATGAAGGAGGGTTGGTAGAGAAGAGCATACGTGCAAAGACCACTATGAAGACAAAAAAGGCTCTACCTTTTAGTAAAGGTGAAAGAGTCATGTTTGGAGTTTGTTGTCTTTCACATCAAAATGTGCACCTGAAAGCATTGTTTCTTTGTCTGGTTTTTAATTCCTACATGGCTTTCCTAGAAAAAGAAAGTTCTCTAATATAGAGTCTCCCTAGCAAAATACAATCCATTACCTTGTTTAGCTTATGACAGCAATAGATTTGAGTTTGAGTGTCTTTTCTAAGAGGCCATTCTTGGATTAGTATTTCTGACCTCTAGTTTTCTTGTTGCTCTCTTGTTTCAGAAGCAGGCATTTTCAGCAATGACAAGGTGTCCAATTTCCATCTTTCCCATTTAGATGCTCTCTTTAAAAAGTATTGTAGTTTTCCTGGTCTCTGTTTTCCCCTCTACACTTTTATGGCACTTGCTAGTGTCTGTTTGTCTCTTACAAAGAGAGCAAATATGACCACTGAGCAGGGTTGTTTCAGTTCATTAAAATATCTGTGAATCAAGGAAGCTCTTCCCTGACAGTCAGTCCAGAAATGCTGAGGCCCTGCAAAAATGAATGACCTTTAACTCTTACAGGTTATGCTGCCTTTTGTTGACTGAGCCCAGAACACAACATCCTTCTGAAAATCTCAGCAGTACAGAGCTTTTAAGGCAAGCAATAAGCAGAATTTATTAATGGATTAACAGAATAATTTTTACAAGCTCTGAGGGCCATCATGATTTTGCATGTCAGAGGCCCATACAAAGCCCAGAGGTGAAAGGAACTCTTGGGTCACTGAATTCGGGTCCCTGCTGCAGCAGACAGCCAAGTCGCATAAGCCTATACATAAATTTATCAGGTTGCAGTCTACAGATGCTGGGGCAGTGGAGGGGGAAGGCAAGCCTGCTGCCTCTCTAGCACTTTGGAAAATGTTGTAGGACCTCCCTAGTTTTCAAAATAACTTCTAGCCTACATGTTTTCCTGATTATCTTAACTCATTCACTTTAGAAAATAAGGCCAACACAGGGAGAAGATCTCTTTTTCCCTGTATTCAGTGTGAAGATATAGAAAAAGGCAGGAGCTCAGGTCTTTCAGTCTCCTCCTGTAAGGAGGTCGCTGTAGAAGTCTGTTGTGTGCCTGTGCCAGAGTCGAGTCACCTCACTGGAAGACCAGCAGCATGCCCTGTATGTTCCTGTTGAACTCTCAGAAGTGACTGGTAAAACAGCATTGACTGTCTCGCCTTCTTCTAATGGAAATATCACCTTAGGATATGCCTAAAACCATTTTAAGATCAGCTAATTCAGTGAAAGATAGAGGTTAGCTTGATCCTGTGGATGATTTACAACTGACCCACGTATCTTCCTCCTTTACTACCACACTTGTAATTATTTTTTCCTGAAACAATTACTCTGAGGCCGTGTGTGACCGAGATCAGCTCTATGCACCTGTGATTTCCTCATTCGTGTTCCTGTCTTTGCTATACAAGCTGTTCTCCAACCATGTGATGCTGGTCTCTGATGAAGAGCACTCCGTGCCTGGTTGGTTTCAGTTTTTTGCCAGGGTGCCTATGTGTTACTTAGATATAGAGAGGCAAACACGACAGTGTGCCCTTGACATGCACACACACTCACCGGCAGCTGTGTTTTTTTAACACTATGTATAATTTCCCAGAAGTCAGGCAACACAAGCTGAAATAAGTGTTTAACAATATTTATGGTTCATGCCCACCGTCCGATTTGTCTTCCTGTCAGCTTTGCCTCTGACAACATCGTCTGAAGATAATTTTCCATTTCGGTGAGAAGCTAATCTGTAAAAAGGGAGGGAGGAGGAGACCGGGAGAACTGGGGTCTATTGACAGAAGAGCTGTCTCAATCAAAATGCAGGCAGTGATTTCTTACCTGTTACCATAACGAGAAAATGAAAGTCAATACAAAGCAGGAGAAAGTCAAATGTTGCAAGACTGCCTGTGTGTTCCTCAGTCAATAACCGAACCTTTAGACTTTGATATTTCACCCGATGCAGTAGCCATATGGATGCTGCCCGCCTGCCTGCCTGCTCTGAGCCCAGGTGTGAGTCAGAGCTGATGGGTGGCAAGACATAGGTTTGTCAAGGGATCTGGAGGGGACTGAGGAGGCCAGGGAGGGAGCCACCTCACACTCTACTCAGCCCACCGCTCCCATGAATTATTATGTAAAAGGAACATTTTCATCTATGAAATAAGGAGATTATGCGAGAAAGAGACTGCTACTGAAATAAGATGAATCAAAACAAAAACTTCTTTATGGGGAGGGTGACAGAGCACTGGAACAGGCTGCCCAGAGAGGTTGTGGAGTCTCCTTCTCTGAAGACATTCAAAGCCCGCCTGGATGCGTTCCTGTGTGATCTGATCTAGGTGTTCCTGCTCCGGCAGGGGGATTGGACTAGATGATCTTTTGAGGACCCTTCCAATCTCTAACATTCTGTGATTCTGTGAAAACCAGATCAAAATTCTTCCTCATCTTAACCAAGAAAAAAGTTCAAGAAAATTTATGGGAAGGTCAAGAATATTGTGACTAACTAGCCTGGGCACATACGTCTGACTTCTCGTAGCCATCTTGGCTTGTTAAAGCAGGGAAGGGAGCAGCAAAGGGTCTTGAGCCCCCTTAGACTTTGTGGTACTCAGCGCAGCCCCCTCTACCCTTGTGCCAGCAGTGCCATGAGTCCCACAGGCAGTACCTGGAGCTGCTTTCAGCTTTCATGGAGGTTGTCAGGCAACCAGCTCCCTTGTTCAGAGGTGTCGCCAAGGAACTCCCTATAGCCTCCTCCTTGGCTCCCAAAGAGTTTCTGTGAGCAAAGAGCCTCTTGTGAAAGCCCCAAAAGACCTTGGCTTCATCTGGATCAGCACTTCAGGAGTTTCATTGCTCTATTTGGGAAGCTGAAGCAGGACCGAGGGTGGCAGCAGCTTTCATCACCAGGCCTGGGGTGCATTTAAGTGTTGGTCGTTACCATTGATCACTGTTGTTTGCACAACTCCCATCTTCCACTGACCAAGTTTTTTATCAAAACATGGGTGTTTCCATCCACCTTTTTGCACAAACAAGCTTCAGATGGGAGACCCATTACATACTTCACAGACTCAGTGATCTTCCCAGCTGGCAAGGGAACGAACAAGACTGTGGTACTTTCACTGGCAAGTGGGGACAGCTCACATGGGATGTCATGTCAGAGGTGCGTAAGGAATAGGTATAAACCCTGAGAGGCATTGGCTACACTTGATCCATTAAACTTCTTATTCTGCTGGTGCTGATGTTCGGATGTTCTCTGGGAACTGTCTTAGCTCTTGAGTTGTTCTGCTTCATGCTGCTGTCAAAATACCAATTTTCAGAGGAAATTTTCCGTGCTCAAGACCTCCATTGGTCAGAGATCTCTACAAAAAAATCGATGTAGTTCAAGGAATGGTATGCATCCACCTTGACAGAAGCAAACAGTATGTGGGGGAGCAGGGGGAGAAGTGGTTTGGTCCTGGCTTTCCCCTGGGACCTGGTGCTTGTCCTGCTGGGGTCCCTGACAGAAGCCCTCCATGGGCAGGACACTGCTCTGGAGAGAAAAGCTAGAGCTGGTCAGGTGGGGAGATATCATGCACGGATTAGATTTCCTCAGTGTGGCATTTTGCCCTTCCTGCCACACTGCCAGCAAGGCCCTAAACATTGGGCTATGCGCCAGGCTACTGCAAAACTGTATGTTGGGGCACCCTGAGGATGCAGGTGCACCCCACTCTGCTCACCCAGATCACCCGCCTCTCGTGCGATTTTGTGCAGCTGCTCTCTGCCCTGCTCGTCAGGATCGTGAGAGCTCCTTGCTCGTGCTTTTGAGAGAGCAGGTTCCCGTGCTTCTCTGGAGGCCACCTCCAGTGCAGCAAAAACTATCTGCAGGGAAGTTTTACTGTTTTAATGTTTTTTAATGGAACATTTTTTTCTCATCTTACCTCCTGTAAAGCCAGCTGACTTAGTCATCCTGGGCTCCAAGTGTGCAGAGCTCACTGGGAGACAGCAGCTGTCGTAGAAATGCTATAAAATGAATTATACTCTACAGCAGCCTCTGACATCTTTGGTCCTCCAGAGGCCAGAAGTGAGTGCCAGGTCCTTATGCTGAGATTTTTCCCTTTCCAGCAGTACAACTGCTGCTACAACAGGGGGTAAAGCCATGCTGAAATCAGTGATAAAATTACCACAGATTGTGATTCAGACCTAGGAGATTAATTTACCTCTGCTGTGTATCTTACAGGTCTCGTCCTTTTGCATATGCATATGTACACATCCAGATACGGACACACACAGCATAAAATGGAGTTATTTTAATGCCTGTTTATTTTATAACAAAAAAGGCTGACTCCAGATCAAAAATCCTTTATGTTCAAGTTCCCAGCTAGTTTTTCTGGGGTGTGGCCTTCCTTACCTTTCACCAGAAATGCTGACACAAGTGTTATCACTAATATTCCTGACAACAGATTACAGGTGGAGAAGTTTCCTCTGCTCCCAGTTTGATAAATAAGGAGGGAGAAACTGCACATCAATGGCTAGAAGATGAACAGCTGGCCATTCTTACTTCACTGGGGCACACAGAAAGATCATGTCTTCACTTTGTTCTCCTTAGATGTGGCTCTCAAAGAGTGGAGGTGCGCACGTGGTGAGCAGGGTGCCATGACCAGGAGGGGTGCGTGTGCCCTGCCAGCAGCCATGGCTTGCTCATGTTTCTGGGCTGCTACCACAGATCCCAGCACTGCAGACAGGCGCCAGATGCCCAGTCCCTTGCCTGAAGACCCATGATTATGCAAAATTTGGCCATAAAACTCCTCCTGACCCTCAGACACATTGCACAGAGCATACCGAGAGCATGTAACTAGAACTGGTAATGATCCACCGACACCAACAGCCAAGCATCAATCATGTGTGGCTGTCCTTGCTGTGACACAGGACCAGTGGTATTAATGTTGCAGCCAAAGCATTTCAACAGACAGTTTTATATGGGCTTCATACCTTCTCTTTGGCTTATCATCAAAGAAGCAGTGCTTGTTTTGTGCCTGACTGCTGCAAGTCCCCAGAGGATAATGCTGTCCCAGCCAGCCAGGGAAAAGCCTTGCCGCATGTCCAGCCCTTGGAGGAAAGTGTGGATAGATAGCAAACGAGTGGAGGTAAAGTGAGACTTCCACTAAAACCTTTCCCTTCAAGCCCAGACCTTGGAGTAGCATCTCTTGCTGCTTCAGTCAGCTGTCCAGGGAGCCAGCAAGGAGAGATTGCCAGTTTAAGTGGAAGAGGTGGGATGTGAAGCTTGGAAATACTTCTTTTAGATGAGTTTTCTTCTGGGTAATGATATCATGAAATAAATCAGGATGGAGCATATCATCCTTGAATCACTGTGGAACCCACCTGTGACATGACTCATGGCCTTGATGACTTATTTAGCATGGCTGAACCTCATGAGGGCCCTGTGATTAAGCAGCCGCCAGCACTCATGAAGTGCCCTAACTTGTCAGGGCCCCAAATATAGAAGGTTTTGGTCAGACCAGGGGGAAAGTTTTGATGAATAAAGATTTCCATGGGAGCCCACGTTCAACAACAGCAGGAAGAACAGTGATTTTTTTAAAGTGATGCTCCCAACCCAAGTTGGGCCCTAATTTAGCTAGGAAGCAAGATAATCTAAGCACTTCCAGCATGAGTGCTAATGTAAACACCCTCACCATCTGTTTTATTTGTACACACACACACACACACACTCACACACTCATACTCAGTTTATAAAATGTCAGTTCTCCCCTGTTGCTTTTGCAACCTGCACATCCCGCTGCAACGGAAGAAGTGGAGCAACTGGAGGCTGGGCTGTCCCAAGCGTGGGTCCTGGCCTGGGTCTGGCCACGGGTGTGCTGTGCCCATGCTGTGGCCAGTGCCAGGTGCCACCTGCTCTCTGCTCTTGCTGGGGAAACCAGGGTTGCATGAGCTGGGGTGCAAGGTGGTGCCAGCTGTGTGCTCCCCATCCCTGCCCCGACCTCCAAGGGGGTTCGCAGCCCTGCTCTCTTCCCCTGGCCATTGAGGTTGACCTAGGGGTAGCGAGTGTAGGCAGGCAATGCTCCCCAGAAGCTCTGGCTGTTCCTGCAGTGCCGGATCCTGGCATGGCCGGGAGTCACACTGGGATGCCCCAGCTCCAAGCCCTGCTCTGGTGGAGGGAAGGGCTGGGGCTGCCTCTGCCAACCCACGTGCTGGAGGGATTAAGATAACACTTCACGCATATTTCAGTATGACTGCAGAAAGCGGTGTCCTTTAGCAAATGGTAAATAATTGACGCTTTACTCTGTTGGCAGCCAGCAACCCCACCGGCAGCTGGGTTTGTCATTTTGCATCCCCTCGGTGGCTCTAATTTCAAATTTACAGTAACATATGCCCAGAGAGCTGCTGGCCTTCTCCCAGCATCATGAATGCTTATTCCCTGCTGCCCTGCACTGTGACGGGTGAGGAGTGAGTGACATTTCTGCTTCTGCCACAGGTCTTCTCTTGGCCTCCTGCAGTGAGAGATCAGAAACTTTTTTTAACCCTCTGGTTTCTCATTATTAGTAGTATTATTTAGGCTGGGCAGCTGGGGACGAGAGTATTTCCAGTAAGCTTATTTAGCTGCATGACTCCCATTAATGTAAATGACAGTTGCACAGCTAAAACTGTGCAGATCCTGTTGAAGATTTACCCCCGGGGTTATCATTTTACAGAGATTTTCCCCTTGCAGAGCCTTTGCCACAATCATTACGTGGAGAGAAAATTGGAAGCTTCTGCACAAGAGGAACAAGTGGCTTGCTTAGGAAACAGAATTTTGCATTCAGGTGAGTGTTACGGAGGAACAGGCAGCATGGGGAGGGAGAAGCTGGACTTCACCCCTCCAGCCTCACTGTGCCATCCCAAGGCAGGTGATGTTTGCTCAAGATGGTGCAGATCCTTGTGCTGTGAAGGTATTAAAACAGGATTGGCAGACATTTTTTTTTTAATTTTTTTACTCGTAAACCTCATTTGCAAAGCAAAATCTGCCTAAAAGATAAGCAGAACATTTATCATCCCTTTCCTTCTGACAGCTCACGCTCCTAGTTTCAGCAAGGGCTTTGGGTCATGTAGGACTCTTCCCCTCCATGGCAAGCCCGGAGGAGGATGGGGGTTGTGTTCCCATACTGCTACTCAGCACAGCACCTGTGGCCACTGTGCCTCTTCCACACAGCCATGCAGGATGGATGGGGCCACCTGGGCAGTGTTTCTGCTGCACTCTCCTTGAAGATGGCCATGCCCCATGAGCTCTCTCTCCTTCAGCAGGCACAATAGAGTTATTTGTCCCTCTGACATGGGCCATAAATTTCAAGGCCAGAAGGAGCCATTACGGTCGGCTTGCACGACCCCTGATATAACACAGAGCATGATTTGTGCGTCAAGCCCAGGACTTCCTTTGGAAATCTGATAAATCTTTGGGAAAGGCAGTCAGTCCTGATTTAAAGGCTGCAAGCCATTGCGCCGTGTCCCTGGGTAAGCTGTGAAGTGGTTAATTATCCTCACGGCGTGAATGCACGCCTTTATTCCTGATCAGAGCTGGCCTGCCTGGGAGCTCAGTCACACACACGGCCGCAACATCACGTCGTGTCTCTTCTTGCCAGAGCGGCAGATCTGCTGGGCACACGGCTCTTCCTGGAGGGGTTGTCAGACCTCGTTAAGTCACCTCCTGACTTTTCCTCTGACAAGCCAAACAAATTGAATTTCTTTAGACTGATTGATTATCTCACTTCTGAGAGGCATAATGCAGCTACATGGATTTTTTTTTCCATGCAGCATGTCTCTTACATCAGGACGTCACACAGGTCCGAGTCAAATGTAAACTGGAAGAGGGACTGGGAGCTTTGCAGCTCACCCCATGCCGACACCCATGCTCTCAGGTGGGTGCCCAAGCCCACCTGAAATTACCTGTAGGTTGAAGGCACTCCCCATGGATGGAAGAGAAACATCCCCTCTGGTTAACTTTCTGGCCCAACCAGGAAGAGCAGTGAGCAGTGTTTCTGAAAATCACAGCTGGGGGCAAACGTGCAAAGGATAAGAGACCCTCTAGCAGGTCTCTCCTTCCCAAATAAAACACATGAAAGACATTAAAGCCTCTCTGATGGCTGCATGAGCTAAGTGACCCCCACCCTGGCTAAAGGGACGAGGCTTCTGCCCCGGAGCTGGGGGTTTGGAGCCCAGGGAGGGTCTGACCCCCTCTCTGTGCAGATTAACCCAAAGCCTCCTCCAGGCAGCACAGGCTGGGGCACAGGGGCATGGCACGCTTGACTTCCCCTGGTAAGTCTGGATGGAGGCAGGCACATCATCCCATCACCCTGGGGAGCTGTTTGACGTGCTGATGCCTGATGGCTTTGCAGGAGCATCTGTGTATTCTGTGTTTTGTCTGGTGAGGGGCTGGATCTCCCACACATCTTGCCTCCTGTCTGCACCCCTGCAGCTCCCCTGGGGCAAAATGCACTGCCTGAGTTTTTGGTTCACCCTGTTACTGCCATCCAGCTCCTCCCCACCTCACTGGCCAGAGCTCAGGATGAACAAAAAGGGGTGTGCTGGGCTGGGAAGAGCCAGACCCTGGATCAGCCTCTACCCCTTAGCAGCTTACCCTTGCTCAGGACATGGGGGAGCAAAGTTTGTGTCCCTGCTCAGGTGCAGGCCCAGATCTGGGTGTCCCACACACCAAACAGAGGCTCTCAGCAGGTGATATTCAGCCTTTCTGAGAGATGCCCAAAGCCTATCTGGAATGAAAAATCCAGTATAGTCAAAATCAGTATATACCCTTCACCAGAAAGCTGCAGAACTGCCTATCTGGCATTAGCTGTGTGCCATCTTACAATTTCCAGGTTCCCCTGGTGTGAGCAAGAGGCCAGCTCCAAGATCTGCAACCCAGCCGCTGCTAGGAAAGCAGAGTACATTGCTTACCCCTCTCCAGCTGTACGAGGGGTGACCCTGACCCCAAGCCAGCCCACCCAGTGCTGCGCAAGTCCTGCCATGGGAAAAGAGGAGCCAGCTACCAAAGAAGGTATTCCTTCCTCCAGCCAGGTTTAGTGGGGCCAGAGCTTGTTAGCACATATAGTTCACACAGAATTGCTCTAATTTCCTGAACAAGGATGGAAGGGTTTGATTTTCTTTTGTTTGGCAGAAGATAAACTGCTGAAGGGGGTGTTGCTCCAGGCTGTCAGGTTGATCTGTGAGGACCTGGAGGAGTCTGCCTTGCACTGGGGAGGGCAGGAGGTGAATTTAAGTGGGGGATTCTCACAGGACCAGTGCTTTAAAAGCAGTCTAGAGGCCAGAGTGAATTGACCGCTAGATTTTAAATCGATCCTTCCACTCTTCAGGGAAAAAACACAAATTCCTCTAAAAGGGTCAAAGATAGTGGAATTAGTCCGCATCTTTTCACTAGAGGTCATTGCCTCTTCCTAGCTGCTGCAGGATGGAGTGCTGTGGGTCCTTTGATGTTCAGCAGCTGACCCTTCATCACCTGCATTTCAGGTTTAATGCTAGACAGAAGGTCTAAAAAGTTCTTCTGCTTCTTGTTCCTGTACTCCAGCCTGCCCTACCCCCTGCAGCAAGTCACAGAGGCAAAAGGATTTCTAGAGTCTGTACATCTTGCAATATTGGGCTGTCACACCAGTAAGCACCCCTCGAGGCATGAGACATGGTAGGAAAGGGAAAGGATCAGTGAGGAATTTAACCAGATGCCTGGCCTCACTCCCCTGGAGAAGAAAGGCATGGAAGAGCTGAAGATCTGCTCAGACAAGTCCCACAGTGCCACTTGGTCCCTGACAAGAGGGGCTGGTGGCTTTGTCAGCCTGCACAATGAGGATGTGCCTGGGGCTGGCAGGTCACTGCAGAGAAGGTGTCAGCGCAGCCTGGGTCTCCAGTGCAGGGGTGGTAGAGAGTCTGCATGCACATCTTTGCTGTCAGGTTGTCATCAGACAGGGTACAGAGAATAACTACAGCAGGGATGGGTAGTCTGAGATGTGACAGCATGGAGGATGGGAATCAGGTGGGGGAATTGTTTGGCATTACTTTTGGTCTTGCGTCAAACTCAGTACTCTGCAGCTGAAGTACTCAGAGCAAAGCTGGTGCGTGCATACGAGGGGCTTGGAGGGGCACCCCAATATACTCTCTCTGTCAAAACCACATTTCTACACCTCTGCAGACCAAAAGAAGTGTAGCCTGTGGTGTGGCTGGAAAGTCATTCTCTTTAGGGGCCTTAGTGTCCTAGAGCTTTAAAACCCAAGGCATCCATGAACCCATGACGTGCTCTCATGCCACAAGCCCTACCTGCTATTAACTCCAGAGACTACCTGAGAGATGGGAGAAAAACACAGTCCCCAGGCAAAAGGTGATCATCTTTTGCATATTATTTCCTGAAATTACTCTCTACTTCTCCTTCTGATGGTCCTGTTGTCACTGCCAGAATAAAGAACTGAATCACATATTTGTAAAAGGACAGATAAAGCTTTCTGGAAGCCAGTCTGCACCACAGGAGAAGTCAACTGCTGTTTTCAGTGCAATCACAAGTCCCAGAATTTCTCCTCTGCAGGTCCCCAACATCTTCTCATGTTTGTCCTCCTGGTCTACTGTACAGGTCAGCTTGACCATCAGGACACCCTTGGGCAAACTGAGGTGCAGGAGGGAACTGAGGGTAGAAGGTTCCCTCTCAAACTACCCTTTGACAGCAGGTAAGTTAATGAAAACCTCTCACAAGAGACAATAGTGCCATGGATGAAGCAGACAACAGGAGCAGGAAGAGCCTTTTTAAATTAAACAAAATGAACAGAAGAGGTAGCATGTTCCAACCCTAACAGTGCAGTGAAGGTAAAGGGCAATATCCTTCTTGGCCTAAGCCACCCTCTAAACTTACTGGCACACACACAAGTCCAGAGGACACCATGTCCCCTCTTGGTGAAGACACCTGCTCCATAACTAGAGATATCACCAACATCCTCTAGGGATGTTGGTCCCTACACTGTGGTCTGGAGACACCCTAGCTTTACACAACCCTTCTTCTGATCCTCTTGGTATACCAACCCTTTTGTCAGGTGGCCATTTCCCTTTTCTATTCACATGCAGATTAGATGAGTCTGTCATGCCAGAGATGCTGATGGCATCCCACACAGCCTCAGAAGTGGCCCCTGTAGCTCTCTGGCATACCTCAAGTGCAGCAAGTCACAAAAACCCACCCCTGGAGACAAGAGAGATGCACCATAGACCTTGAGAAGGTCCCCTTGCTGTGGACCTACTTGGACCCTCTAGCCACTACTGATACTGAGAGGTGACCGCCCTGCCTGCTTTGACATGTTGGCCCTCCCAATCCATTCACAGGGCATTCAGTGATGGGTAAAGCTGGTCACTGTCCTTTTGGTCATGATTTTGGTCATTTTGATTGCCATTTATGGTTTTCAGTTGACTCCAGGTGAGTACCATAAAAATTATCTTTGTGTTGAGGCCAGACCACCAGGTGGCATTCAGGTAGATTCTTGTTATGGCTTAATTCGATGCCCACTTATATAACTAATGAGTTGGATTAAGAGGATGAGCTGGTTTTGGGCTTTCTAGTCTGGGCAGACCTGTCAGGAATAGAGGACCTTCCATGCCTGTGGGACAGCTGGCACAGGTAAGAGCTGTGTCTGTCCTGGTACTGCTATCTATCATATCTGAGAAGTTGTGACACTCTGGTGAAGTTCCTGCAGACTGGCAAAGGGGAAACATAACCCCCATTTTTAAAAAGGGAAATAAGGAAGACCTGGGAAACTACAGGCCGGTCAGTCTCACCTCTGTGCCTGGCAAGATCATGGACCAAATCCTCCTGGAATCTATGCTAAGGCACATGTAAAACAAGCAGGTGATTGGTGACAACATGGCTTTACCAAGGGAAAATCGTCCCTGATGAATTTGATGGCCTTCTACAACTGGGCCACAGCACTGGTGGATAAGGGAAGGGCAACTGACATCATCTACCTGGACTTGTGCAAAACCTTTGACACTGACCCACATCACACCCTTGTCTCTAAGTTGGGGAGACATGGATTTGACAGAATGACCACTTGCTGGATAAGGAATTGGCTAGACGGCTGCACTCAGAGACTTCTGGCCAGTGGCTCAATGATCAAGTGGAGACTGCTGACAAGTGGTGTT
>NW_010114913.1:61106-63866 GCF_000699245.1 Pterocles gutturalis | reverse complement strand
GGGGGGGGGGGGGGGGGGTGGAAGGATGATTAATAGGGATGTATTGGATAATTTGTGACCTGAGCCTGACATAAATGGGATAGAATAAGGGGTGGAAATTGTACTGGTTTGAGCTCAGATGGAGTTAATTTTCTTCATAACAGCTCATATAGTACTATGTTTGGGATTTGTTTTTATAAATATTATAATTTTTTTTATTATATATTAGGGCTCCTGCAGTGCTCAACTTTAAAATCAGTTCAACATTTTAATAGTTACACTTGCATAGCCCTAGTAGGCTCCTAAGGTACATTTTCATAACAAGCAACCCTTCCATTAACCACCAAATTGAAAAACAAGTAGATTTCAAATTGTACTTAAACAAAACCTTTTTATTTTTTATTGAAGTTGGTTTGGCTGTATACCATTTGTTTTTAATGAGTACATCTATCACTACTGAAAAAATATGTAACAAGCTGAAAGAAGTATGTGACAAAGATGGATTGAAACTAAATGAAAGGAATGGACTGGTGCTAAAAAGGGGGAGGAACCTGAAAAACATAGGTGTGACACTGAGCAGGAGTTAAGAAACTGTCTACTTTCATATTGGTTTTGTTTAATATATTTAACACTTTCTTTGAAGATAACAAATACTCTGGATTACAAACTTTTGACCAAATAGTTGAGTACTTGAATTTGTGTCATTTTTGCATTTTATTGCTTAGCAACATATTACTCCTAATCTCCAGCTCAGAGTTTACCTAATGCCAGTTTCTCTGTACACAGATAATGCTTCTCAGCCTTTGACCTTTCTGAGTCATTTTCCTGCTTGCTTTGGCTTCCTGCAAACCTGTCACTGATGCAAAAGCTAGGATCTCAGAGAAAAGCTACGAACAAAGTACATAAACACGTGAAGCAGGAGTAGTGTCTTAGTCTCAGCTAACCCAGCCGCGGAGGCTGAGGAATGCAGCATATGCACAGCTAAGAGGAAGATCTCAGCAAAATGGAGATTCAGGATATCATGAGGAAACAAAGCAAACATTTGGATGAGGTGTCTTTAAAACCCACCGAGTATGTGAAGAAAAAAACCCTCCTGAAATACAAAGCCATCTGTGCTGTAAGTAGGTTCTGTTCTTCAAGGCTGCTAGTTTAACAATAATCATTCAAGCTAGCTTGGTAATGGCCATTTAAAGTTTTACAGCATGAATGCACTAACTTCACTGGCAGATTTCTAAATATGTTCGTCTGGTACTTATCAAATTAACTTGTTTCTTTCTGGCAGTTAACTGCACTTTTTGTTTTACTATGATAAACTGACAGTTCTTTCGCACAGCAAAGACATTGCTTCAATATTTTATACTTTTGTTTAAAACAGATGTGTTTGTGGCCAATGCAGTCACAGTTCCTTTTTGCTTGCTTTTTTATCTTTGGATTTGTTATTAACAAAACAGAAGGCGTTGGTGAACACTCAGGAAGCGAGGCATGGGAAAAGGCTAATGAACTGTTTTCGTATGGTATTGTCAGTCCCACATCTCAAATATCATTTCCTGTTCCCCAGGGCTTTAAGAGTCATGCAGCTGCACTGTAAATAAAAATGTGTGGGTTTTTTTTCCTGTTTTTAAAATATTTTGTTGTAGCCAATGCACAGTTTTAAGCTTTTGTTTGTGACCACAAAAGAAACAAATATTAAATATATATGTATGTGTATGCATGTATGTTTGCACTAGCTTTTTCATCTGTAGGTTGGAATTAAGAGAAAATTACAGACACTGATTTTGGAAAATCTTAAAACTTACGTTTGAAAACAGCCCTATGAAAAAGAGTCAAGTTATAATACTTTTCAGCTCTATGTTATCAGAACAATTTAACGTAGTACAATTTCTTATTTAATGCTGCATTGTGCAAGGATTGCATAAAATATGAGGGACATATTGGAAATCGAGAAAAAAAAACCCCACATAATTAACAGACATTTTTTTCCTTAAGTCTTCAGTAAATATAAATGAACCATGTGAAACAATGTGGGAAAAAATGCCTAACTCTGAAGATAAGTTAATTATACTTTCAAGAGGTACTTAAAAGTAAAGTGAAAAATTTCAGTATCCTAAAACATACTAATTCTTTCAAATGCACTAGTTTTCAAATGCCTGCCTATAGCAGCAAACAAAATCTAAATATTGGAGGTGTAAACTGTTAATATTCTACATTATTTTTCTACATTTTTGATAAACTGTATGAATTAAATACTGCCTTGGCAACTTTTTCCTGAAAGTTTAGGCAGAGAAGAGTGTGCTCACAAACAGTAGTCACCCTGTCTACTGTCTTCCAGAGAACAGAGCATATGCATTAGGAACAACTTTTTTATTAATAAGTAGCCGTAGTCCTGAATTTAGACATAGAAGTTAGTTGCAGAAAGTTTAAGGATTTGAATAGGTGCTACCAATGTTATTTCACCTTAGGTATGAATGTCCCAAAATCAAGTGTCTTTGTATAAATGCTATAATAAATGCAGCATCTCATCTGTATACCTGCTGTATACCTATATAATTTTTGATTTTTACTTCAAGTCTCTCATTGCTTCCACAAGTGGGAATGTTTGCTGCTGTAATAGCTGTACTTTGGATTTATCATCTATTTATTTCGTTTATAAATGTGAGTTTTAATTAAAATGGAGGATAAAACCATAGTGAACTTCAAGGTGAAGAGTGCATTCCCTGGTGATTGGGTTGATCTGTACTCAGTGAAGCAAGACCTGTTAGATTACCCCGTCAGTGTTGTCCT
>NW_010114913.1:0-61087 GCF_000699245.1 Pterocles gutturalis | reverse complement strand
AGTGGCTGCTGTTCTAGCCCAAATGCACCCCCTGATTCTCACTCCTTGCTGACTGGATGTAGGATTAAACTACTGCCTTCACACCTGGGGTCTCTCTTTGAGGGACTTCACCATTGCTGCCTCTTTGGGCAAACTTTCCAAACACTCTTTGCCCTTTACTCCTTTAATTTTCTCCCCCATGCCTGGGAGTAGGGGAGGGTGAGCAATTGTCTGTTTGTTGTTTGGCTGCCACCCAGATTTAAACCACAACACACTGTTAGAGGTTACTGGAGTATGCCATGTATCTGACTTTCTGGCTTGCACGCCTGGATCTTGCTGGTCTATGGGAAGGAATAATGTGCACTAGACTGACTGTGTCCTGGTGTGGAGCTGCTTCATGACCAAATTGTACACCCACGCCTGAGATATGGGCACCCCTCCTTGCTGCCACACTTCTGCCCAGCATCCGCAAGGCAGGACAGCCAGTAATAACGAGTGTAGGGTGTTTTTGTGAGCAGGGATGGGTGAAAAGTAAGAGGATGGCATGTGTGCACTTGGTTACATCCTAGCCACACATACAATTTTTCTCGTTCCTTATTGTTGCTGTAGTCTCAGTTCAGAGGCTCCATTATGGTAATACTGAGCATGAGGGTAAGCGTCTCTTATTTGTACTTTATTTTGAATCTTAGTATTTGCTACTGCCTGGCAGTTCCTGGAAATGGCAGGAGACAAAAGGAGGCTCTGAGGCAAAAATGGGAAGTAAACTAGGCTGGTTTATGGAGATATTCTGTGAGAGGCATTTTCTTAACCACTGTTGCCTTAGTGAAGAGGAAAGTACGCATACACTATGAAATGCTTTCAGAGGGTTGTCTCTTTTCACTCTGCCTTTCAACCACCATCCATCATCATTCATCTTGAATGTCTGTTAAGCTGATAGAGGCCTCCTCAGCTCTTCCCCAATCACCCAAAGGTTATTCTGCTTTCTGTGATGGGGTTTCCTTGGGCTCTTTGTCTCTTTCCAATTTCCTCCAACCACAATAAAGGGGTGACTTACTACGAGAAACTGGCATGCGGATGAAAATTTGACATTTGCAACCTCAATCCAGCTGAGTCTCTTAAGAAATCCTTGAGAGCATTTCAGGAAAATACAGATGCTGAATAAGAGGAATTACCTGCTCTTGACACAGATAAAGAATTTGCAAAACAGGTAAATATATTGATTACTTCCTACTATATTTTCCCCAGCAAAGACTTCCTTGATTACAACATGGGGGCTCGCTGTACGTTAAAAGTGTGGTATTAAGGCGTTGGCTTGTAAGCAGTTCACAAGATTAATATTCTTGTGCCTCTTCTATCTTCAGGCTCAGAATGTCTCAAATTTTTTTGATGAACAAGTTCAGAGAGATGACAAGTTCATAAGAAATCATAAGTTCATAGAAATAATATTCACACAGTTAATTTCTAATAAACATAACAGTTTATCACAATTGTGAGCTTTAATTTTCCTATGTCTGTGTGATAGGTTCTGCTGTGTGCTTTGGTGGTTGTATCCCTGGGACTAGGTTTAGGACTAGGACTGAACCGTGGAGGCCAAGAGCAAGGTATGTTTGTGATATTTTCAGTGTAATTACTGATGAAGCTAGATCTGGTAAAGGCCTTCAGCAGAGGCTCTTTTACAGTGTAATGTAAATGCTCTGTGAAAAAAAAAAAAATCTTGCATTTTTCAAGTTGGTTTGCATAAAAACTGTACACTGACAATCTATACTTGAAGAACCTATCCTACACCACTGAGTGCCTTGCTTCCCTTTCCAGAAGTGTTAAACCTAGTTCCCAATAGGTTTGGAAATTTTATCATAATAACACTTCTAGGAAATTTGAGCTGGGAGTTATATTATTACATGTAATACTTTGCAATAATATAAAAATACATTTTGTAGAAGAGATATAATTGGACCATGTTCAGGACTCATGCTTTGGGTACATTTGGCATAATTCAGGTGGTTAATGAAACTGATTATGAATTTTCTGTGAAAACATCAATATCTGTAAAGCTATAGTAAAAAGGCAGTAATGCTTTCATTTGGAAGAATGTTATTTTTCAGTTCAAAAAACAAAGTAGTGTATTGATGTCAGGGAGTCAAGCCAGATGAGAACAAACACACCACATAGTGAAGTAAAAAAAATACTTCCTTTAGAATCAAAATGATGGTAATCTCATACTGGAGGAGTTCAAGGAAGCACAATATCTTTCTCATTCCTCATCAACACATATTGAACTTATTTACCTACTTATTCATCAAGTCTTAGCTCCTTTGAGATCTTTCAATACTGTGGGCCTATCAAATTGGATGAGATTAAACTGTGTGTGCTTTTTGATGATGTGTGCATTGTATTGCATCTTTCTGTGTAAAATATGTACATACCTACAGCTTTGAGTCTTCACTGACATTCACCTGAGGAACTTGGTCATAGTTGTAGTAAGTGAACGTTTGCACCAAATCAGCATGTTAGCATTTTGGTGCCTCTGATTGCAGGTGTTGCAGGGCTACTCTAAATAGAGACTGACTTTATTTGCTGCTTTCATAACCAGACCTACCTGGGAAAGATGAATTAGCAACACATGTTATTACACAATGGAGTGGGAGGGGAAGCCTCAGCCCTGAGCATCATGCACCTTTGTGCAGCTGCATTTGCTATGATAAGAGTGTTGCTGTTCAGGAGCAGAGAGATGGCTGTTGTAGACTTGTGGTCTCAGGAGAAGGGGTCTGGAAAGGATTCAGGAGGACCTGTCATTCAGTACATTTAAAAATTAGCACAGAGTTTGCATTTTGTGATGGTATGATTGATTTTATTTATATACTCAAGGTAAATTTCCTTATAGTTCCTGTAATTGTAGTGACTATTACAAAAAAAAAAGTTAATGGAATACTAAATTCCTGACTTCACATAGTTATATAACTATTCTAAAGAACTTAGAAGCATGAGTTGCAAATTATGAAATGTGTGAACAGTTCCATTACAGACAGAGGAAAAGGTTTATATTTTTTCTGACTTAGACTCACTATGCTATATTCTATATAATTTTAAATCAGGTAGATCATCTGAACAACTTGGAGTTGTTCAAAAGCCAATGGATAGAGCAAAAATTAAATGAAATACTCCAAACTTCAGCCAAAAAAAGCACAGAAAAACTGTTTGCATTTGTTTATGTACATTTGTGAAAAATCATAGCTCTTTCTTGACAGAACAGACTCCAGTCATAAAACACTTAACCCTCAATTACTTCTTTCCTTATCTACTCTTGACAGAGCCATTTATGCTCGTTACACGTTTGTTATTCTAATTGTTTGCAAAAGCTTTCTTGCATTGAACAACAGTTGGTGATGTAAGCACTTAACGTGCAAGGTACAACATGAGAACTTTCTACGTGTGAAACAAGCTGTCTGGCTTGCAAAAAATCATTTTAGCTCTACATGGTTTCTACACAGTGGATATTAAAGCCTGAATTTTGTAGTCAGTGCACACTGCAAAAGTGTGAACCTTTTGGCAACTGTAATAGAATTGTACCAGCGAATGGACCTCTCCCTGTCTTGATGGTGTGAGAGGACAAGAAAGCTGGAAATGTGGGTGCTCAAGAGTGGTTCAAACAGTATTTCTGCAGTACAGAGAAAGTGGACACAAGGCTTGTCCTGGCTAGTGTGGAGCTGTGTGTGATGGTTGGAGATTTAGGATTGTTCTCGGGTGTCCTCGGGAGAGCCAGAGCTCTCCCTTTTCCCTGCACAAAGGTATAAGAGCTGTGGTGAGAAACTGTATGTCTTCATTTCCAATATGAGATCTCTCATTTGGACCCTTTTCTTTCTTTCAATCAAAACAACCAAACCTGCATATTTTTAAGGGATGTTATAACAATTAAGTGTGAGAGGTATGGTCAGAGTCCTGAGCTTATAAGCCTTATGGGCCCTGCCCAGACCCCTGGGGCTGCCCCCACCCTGCCCACAGCCCAGGACCCCATTTCAGCCCCCCTGGGCCATCAGCCCCTGCCCCAGCAATGCTGCAGCAGTGTTAGTCTCCATGTCCCCACAGCCCTGCCCTACACAGCCATGGGTCCCACTGAGCCAGGCCCACCCACAGGCTAGCAAGCCTGGCCTTGGCATGTCCCTGTCCCCAGGGAGGTGGCCAGTCCCTGGGGTGAGGGTGCCCTGGTGCCCTCTCCGCTGCCCCACTCCTGGCTGGAGCAATGGGGTGGGTGGTGGCTGCCAGTCCTGCCCAGTTGACCCTGAGGAGCACCCATGGCTCTGGGTGCCTGGCCCTGAGGGAGGCCCCATCCCATGCAGCTCCCTGGCAGGTACAACGTCCAAAGTGGAGTTGCTCTTCCTCTTGCACCCTGGACCCAGAAATGACCAGGGGAGACACCCGTTTCCCCCTCCTTGTGCTGGGAAGGTGGGACACCCAGGCATTACCTCCTGTGCCACCACTCCTGGGTCAACCTGCTGCAGAAACAGCCCTGCCACTGGCTCTGGGCGAGCATGGCTGAAACAACCACCGGGACCTTCAACGTCCAGAGGACTTCATGTCGTCTTGCTGACCCTTGTGCTAGTGACCACATTGGAAAATGACTTGGGAAACAGATTTGAGAAGTTATTCAGCACATTTCTCCCTGCAGCCCATGTCCGTGATCCATTTAACTGATGGATCTGGGACAGGGTTATTTGAGCACTCAGACTGGCTGCCTTCTCCTTACAGTCAGCTGCAGACACAAATGCAATGAGCTACACAACAAAGGGCTGCCCGGCTGCCGGTGCGACAGCGGCTGCAAGGAGCATCAGGACTGCTGCTGGGACTATGAGGACACCTGCGTGGAACCAAGTATGTTTTCTTACAGGCAATGCTCACTGGTTTCTGCTTTATTTTGGGTTTGTTTTTCTCACGTGATAATAATAGGAAGCAGATGCATTCCTGTATTTATATAGCTATACGGAAGGATGTGGCGGGGTCAAGCTGCTGTGGCACTCAGATGGCTAGAGGGCTGCAACTTGGTAACCTGGCAGTTCACAAGATATTCCTGCATCTTTCTGAAGTCAGATCCCAGCATTTTTGTCCCTCCTGGATAACTAAAGCATTTGCAGTGCACATTTTCTGGCCCAGATAAAACTATGGATGAGCATGAGCAGAAATCATAGGTGATCTTTGACCAAGGCCCTGAAACGATGCCACTGTGCCGTCTCCTCTTGTGCTTTTGAAAATGAGCGGGTGTTTCCCAGACAGGTGCCCTCTCAGCCTCATGCCACACTTGGTGGGAGCCTGGAGCCGGAGGAGTGTGACCGTCTTCCAGGGGACTGGCGTGGCTCTGTATCGAGGCCAGATTCCTCTCCAGTTGCTCTCTGTGCTCTCCTGGTGGCTGCTCAGAAGTTTTTTCATCCTTATCACTTTTTCTGACAAAAAATCAATTTCCTTCTCTTTCTCTTCTAAAGGAGAACTATGGGTTTGATTATTTATTTTTAGATCTTCCTGGAGAGGTGGAAGGCATTGAACAGGGTGACTTTGGGGACACCTTTGTAAAATAAATTCTTCTATGACTGTGTTATCACTAAATGGCCGAAAAAATAGGCTTTATGTGTTAAACAAAATCTTGAGTTTTTCTTTCAGATAAAGCTTCTAAAGCCACTCAAGCAGCACATGTTAATTGCAGTTTAACAAAAACTCGTCTTTTTTTTCCTTTACCTGTTTGTGGGATTTCCACACAAAGGAGTTTACATAAGGTTCAGTGAACTGAATTACAAACTTTTTCTTCCAATTTTCAGCCCGATCTTGGAGGTGCACTAATTTCCGTTGTGGTGAGACACGGATACCTGGAAGTTACTGTTCCTGTTCTGATGACTGCTTGCAGAAAAAAGACTGCTGTGTAAACTACAACAGCGTTTGCAAAGGTGAATCAAAGGTCAAAAAGATTTCTATATAAAGTGTCCTGTGAAATAAATAGATGGGCAAACATGGCAAATATAAGGGTAGATGCATTTGTTTCTCAAGATTAGAGGCTTACAGCGGCATTTTGGAAAAGGAAGACGTTTTGAGGTGAAGTTTTTGGTATTTTTGACTGGGAAAAATACAGTTTCTCAAGAACAATGTGAATGTGTGTGTCATTCATAAGAAAACCGGAATGTTTTAAATATTGTAGCAGCATAACCAATGTAGGTTTTGGTGTTGTTTATTTTCTTATTTTTCTTTTTTTAAAAAATAAGTGGAGACATGATTCCTGTGTCAGACTTATGCAATCCAAAGTATATACTTTTTATTAGAAATTAATTTTCAGATTGGGTTTCTTATGTTTTTGCTTATTTCTGAAGATCTTTGTTCATGACTGATTGTTTCATACAGACTGTGGCTAACCACATAAAGAATAGCACTGGTAAAATTGGATTACAGGAATGATACCTGAGGAGTATACCGATGGCATAAAACATAGTATCTGTTATCAGAATTCCTTTAAGTTGTGAGGTTGCAGACATTTAAGGCAACTCATACAAAATTATATTTGCCACCTAAATGCAAATTAAAGCTAAAAGCAGTCAGGAGTTTGACTAGGTTCTAAATTGATTGAGCTGACCTAGTTAAGGTCAGTACATCCCTGCCTTTGGCTGCTTACTGGGAGAGAAGCCTTCTGCCGTGAGCTGATAACTTCAGCATCCACTGCTTCTTTTCTTTTCTGTGTATTTTTTCCTTTCTTGGATGCTTTCCGTCTTTCTTCTCTCATTGACCTCCGTTATTTCTTCCAGAGAGATAGGCAAACCTTATTATAAATTACTATAGCTGTGAAGCAGGTGGGAAATACTCAAAGGAGAACAGAAAAAATTACTTGAAATTTGGAAGCCATGGTCAACAAGGAAAGATTGAAGGAGTTGGCCTCTTGATGGGGAGAGAAGAAAAGGCTAAAGGGAGCCCTGGCAATCATCTCTAAATGTGTAAATGGTCTCTGCGAAAAAAGAAGGCAGTAATCCAGTGTGGACAGGATACAGTTTAAGTGTTTTCCGTTTAGAACCAGATAAAACACTATGCTTTCTTAGTGATTTCTTCTCCATTCTGTTTGTTTGCTTGTCTGTGTAGTATATGTGTTTTGTTTTTAACATACAGTTGTGAGCATTAGCCCTTTCAGGGTTTGAGGGCCTAATAGGTATGCACTAAATGATTTCTTAAGGTATCTTTAGCCCTATGTTGCTATAATTCTCTATTGAAGCAGAAGTACCACCAGGAAGAACTTTAAAAAGATCAATCAGGAAACTTTCTTGTTGTTTGTGTATAGTTTTTTAATGCTGACTCAGTATTTTCTTTTGTCCCTCTAGGTGAAACACCTTGGGTAGAAGAACCATGTGTATCACTTGAAACTCCTCAGTGTCCAGCCGGGTAAGATAAAATAATTTTGTCTTCTTAGCAAATAAAATGATTGTGATGGTCAAAAATACTACAGTGGCCTGAAGTAGATCTTAATGAGGTTTTTGTATTTACTGAGAATAGGGTTCCTGCCCTGAGGAATATTCCATAGAAGCGGTTTGTGGCTAGCAATGTTTTTTCTTTCTAAAACCTTTATCATTTTGTTGCACATTCATTTATCATGTACAGTTTAGAGCAGAGTACAGGAGTTCAAATCCAGATTGAAAGTCAGTTTGCAAAGACCTGGAAAATTGTTAGAGTTATCTCAAGGTTCATGTATCACAAATTGTTCATAGTCCATGTTATGTTACCATATTGTATCTGTGAAAATTCAGATAGATCACCTTATGCAAGCTGTAATAACTGTTAGAATCTATGATTGCAATTCTTTATCTAAGTAACAGGGGTTTTTTACTTGAATTGTCTATGGGAATAAAGGTTCATTTTACTGACAATTTAGTTTAATTATAACAATAATACCTTTAGTATTGTGGCCTCTTGATGGATTCCTGCATGTGCCTCCCAACATAGGTATACAAATATACTTTTTAGGTTAACAAATAACATGATGAGTTAACACAGTTTTATAAGCTAAAGCTTGGAAACAAGTGGAGGACAACTTCTTTAAGTGCTGTAAATGGCATTGCTATATAAAGCTCCTTTAATTTCATATTCAAATCAGGAAGCTGTTTTATACAAACAGTTTTTTTACAATCTGTTGATGCCAGTGTACTTCCGTGTTTTGGAAATACCGTTCATTCTCGTTCACGAGAGACAAACTGGGATAATGATTACTGCCTGATGTGAATATATAACTTTTTTAATAGTTGTTATTCAAACTACTCCTCAAAAAATGGTTTGGAGTCAGTTATCTGTAACTGTATTTTATAAATCATTTTATCCCCCAGTATGTTTTTTCCAGGCTTATGTAGTGAACCATTCCTATATGTTATGAATAGTTGCAGTTTTTTTAGATAATGTGTAGTGAAGCCTGCTTCAAACTACATTTTTAATTTAAGTGTATATTCACAATTTTTATGTTTCTTTATATGTTTCTAAGGAGATTATAGAATATGTAATGATGGTTAAAAAAAGGCTGAATTTGCAGAACTAGGTGACTTGTTCCTACTGATTTTGTCACTTGGTGTTATGAAAAAAGGTGCTATAGCATCAGCACTTTGTAACTGCTAATGCATCTTTCTTTAGGAGTCCTTTTAGGCTGGTTAAGAGAAAGCATGTTTAGTAACTTTGAAGTTTATTTTCACAACTAGCACCTCCTAGTTAGAATTTTTATAACAAGAGTTTGACTACTGTTCCAGAGATCAGCCACACTTTGTGCCTATTTTATCATACCTACTGTATGAACTCAGATCTGTTTTTATCCTTGTTTTTGTACATAAGGTCTTACCCCAAGCACATTAGCAGATGCTGCATTCCTTTTGTAGCTTTAAGTTCAGTTTGCCAGGGGCCTGGAAGCAAAAAAGTGTTCTCCAGCTCCATGAGAGCTGGGAAACTTGAGAGATGTAATCCGCAAAGGACTGCTTAGTGATGTCTTCCCAAAGGAGATGTGGTAAGTTAAGGGGTTAGCACAAACCTGGAATTGCGAAGAGATTCCATTTCCCAGCACTGAGGCCAATTGACCCTAACTGCTGTCCTTTTACAGTCCTTGTGCAGCAGCCCTGAAGGATTTTTTTAAGATGCATTAAGAGACAAGAGACAGAAATCAACCCATTACTATGTACAGGCTACTTTGACCATTCTATTCTCTGGGCTTGTATTTGGATACTAGTCTGCAGTATTTGTATTTATTGGTATTTGCAATTAAATACTTGTAATGAAAAGATTTCCAAAACCCAATTTATTTTCCTAGTTCTGTATATACTGAGTAGCTTGTATTTTATTCCTCCAGTGTGTTTTTGTTGTTTTTTTTTCATGAGGATTGTGTATTTGCTCTCAAAATTGAGCTATTTCTTTATCTCACACTGTGATATTAATTCTGGGAAGTACATGGAAATTCCAGATCCTGCTTATAAATGTAGCATTTATATTGTTGTTAAAGATCTTAACAAGTCACCAACTCTCCAAACTCCTTTATGATGATAGACTCTTATTTTCTTGTAGGTTTGATTTGCCACCAGTTATCCTTTTTTCAATGGATGGGTTTAGAGCAGAATACTTGCAAACTTGGAGTTCTTTGCTGCCAAATATTGAAAAACTGAGTAAGTTACCAAGAGTGTTTTGACTATTTTCTTTAAAAGTCTACATGCAAGGTCTCCAGTCCCTTTTGTGCTGTGTCATGCATATGTGTTGCTCAGAAATAAGAAAATCCCAAGTCAGTCATCTCTCTCATCAGTTGCATATTTTTGTTATTACATGTTTTACATTAATTCTTGTGTTTGAGTGCACAGCAAACATGACTTTTCTTAACAAGGCCTCTAATACTGGTCTGCAGATTTTTATTAAATAAACAGTTGGTAATATGCATTCAAATACAGTTTAAGACTGAAAAAAGTTCCAGAGAAAGATTTACTGCATTCTCTATACTCCATTGAAAAATGATAGCTGATAAGGAGATAATCGTTAAAGTATAATATGAAGAGAAAAGGCATTAAGTTATCGAGACATTTTCCTCAAAGATGCACTTTTTCAAGTCAGATATCCGAAGTTATTAAAGAGAAGCTGCATATTTAAAAGTATGAGAGTGAATATTATTATATTAGACTTAAATGCAATGTAATTTACATATTGGTATAATTTAATAAATTGATATAAATGCAGAAAGGTTCAAGTAACTGTTTCCCAGTATTTTTGAATGTTGGGAGAAAGAGCAAGTTGAAGATCTTTAACTTGTGTTATAGAGGGCTCTACAAAGTGGGACCCATTAATGCACACTCCACATTAGAATTTCTTGAATCTTTTAGAGCTCAGCTCTCAAGGTACTTTGTACCTGGACAAAATGTCTGCATATTTCTTCTCAAGAGTAATAGTTTAAATTGGTAGTGATTGTATGTGTTCTGAACATATCAGGTCCTGTTTCCATTGAGTCCATTTGAAAACTTCACGTGGGTGCTAAAAAGTACTATATTTTACTGTTAACATTCTTGTTTGTGGATAATGAGGATATCCAGAAGCCTGAACTTGAAGCAGTGTGCAAACCTGAATTCCTGGGCAAATATTTTATTCTTGGTGTTGCTCTGACATTGGAAGGAATTTGAATCAGTGAAGAAGTCATGCATGCAGACATTGTTCAGTTCCAGTCTTTTGAAACAGATGAAAAGGAAATGCCAAATTGACAAATTGCATGAAAACCATGCTACCTGTATGCTTCCAAGAAATCCTTGCAAACAAGAACAGATCTAGTTCACCATTACTCGTAATTGTGTTTAAACAATTGCTTATGCCCATTCATGTTTATACTTTTCAGAAATTTGCAAAACAAAAAATGTACTGCTCATTTGTAGCATAAAATGTTTCCTCTCTATTCATTCCATTAACCTAGGATTTTTAGTAGAGCTAATCAAGGTAGTTGTTATAGAATATAGACACCATGTATATATCTCCTTTACCATTCAAGAGAAACCCATAAAAAATTATGCTGAGTTTCTCAATGTGTTTGTCAATTACTCAGCCATTCTTTAAACACTCCTTAAGCATTTTTTTCTGTACCACACTGTAACAGTTTCTTAGAATAATTTCAGGCTGTCATTGTTTAGTTGAGGTTGTTAAGTTAAAATCGGTTTCTGTTCTTTGACTGAAAGGCTGTACATTGAAGAATAAAGTGTGTTTGAGTGTGAATCAAATAATCATCTGACGACAGCTTAATACAGAACTGTTTCTCTGCATGAGTTAGATTAAAAAATGGCATTAAGACATCTCCCAGTCTTCACACCTTTGTTTTGTGGGTAAGGAAGTTGGATACTACAGTGGATTTAGATACTACAGATGTTCAGGAGTTGTAAATGCTGAAAAGTGATGCAATGTTTGGAGATAAAGGTAGGACACTTGAGGTGGATTCACTCCACAGCAGGACACCTACATTTAGATATGTTCTTGGAGGTGTCTGCGTGTGAGGTGTCTGCGTGTGAGATATCTACGTGCTCGGTGTAGTCAATGTGTTCATGGTTAGTACAGTCTGTGCAGCCCAGTGCAAGAGCCTAGAGAGCAATTCAGCTCAACTGTCAGATGGAGGGCGCCACAGGATGAATTGTTGCCTTAACCCGTGTTTCTGGGACACTTCAGAGTGCTCTGGCATATCCCAGGTGGCCTTCAGTAGCTGTGCCAAGAAGGACACAGGTCTCCTGGTGATCTTGCATCAGAACTGCTGACTTTCATGCAGATGTGTTGGACATCTGAGGGTATCTCAAATGGCACCAGACACCAGTGCTTAAGCAACTGAGTTGTTCCCATACACCTGGTCACCAGACAGCTCTGCAGAATATCTTGCCTGGGCTGACCTGAGGCTTTGGTCGCATTGCATAAACATGTATGTCTAATGCCATTTTGGGTCTCAGAAATATCTGAGATACTCATTTGGTGTAGGAGCAGCATCTGAAGGCCAGGTAGGATCATCAAAGATGTCACAAATGGCCCTGGGTGTCTAGGCTTCAGGCAGCTGAATTGAGTGTCCAGGGTCCGTTGACTGCAATGGGACGGTAGGCCTTGCTCACAAGGAGACAGCAGAATGTATGTGTCTTAATTTGGAGTCACATTTCCTTTCTAATACCACAGCAACTGACTGTGGTGATTTTTCTGGTTTTTAAGACTGTTGGTTTTCAATTAAAAAAAATATAAGCAAATTTGTATTAATTCCATGATCTGTTGCAGAAACGTGTGGCACACATTCAAAATATATGAGAGCTGTTTACCCCACAAAAACCTTTCCAAACCACTATACTATTGTCACAGTAAGTGAGAATTCGCTATTTTTCCTTTTCATTATCTGGACAACACAGAAAGGATTTTGTAGTGCCAATCTTTTTATGGGACATGGGAACTCAAGCTATAGGAGTAAGAGAGAGAGAGAGAGAGATGCTAAGATAGTACATGCAGGCATGATCTGTGTGGTTATATATGTATGTCATCTGATTCTGGCCTGTGAACCCGTTATTCCTGATCTTTGTCAGTCTAATTGGATACGGGTGAGGATGGGTGAGGACGCAGCCATTTGATGAGAGTGTGTCAGGATGGGTTTGGCAGCTGATGTACAGCCATATGACATATATGGTGCTTAATCTATAGCACATCAGGCTTTAATTGGGCTGGGGGGGAAATAGGGAAACTCAAGGGAACTGGACAGGCACGCTGAATTAATTGGCAGGAATCTGATGATCGGGGTGAGTTAAGAAAGCGTGTTCTGTTTCTGTGATGAAACAACCCTAAAATAATTGCAGTACTGCAACAGTGTGCATTGCAATGTAGTTTAAGCTCCCTTTGATTTCAAGATTAATAATTTTTTTTGTTTATTTTAATCTTTCAGGGATTGTATCCAGAATCTCATGGTATTATTGATAACAGCATGTATGATGTAGACTTGAATAAGCATTTCTCGCTTTCGGGGACAGAAAAATTCAAACCTTCATGGTGGAAGGGGCAGCCAGTAGGTGTATTTCTCATCATTATATTCCTTTATGTTTATAGTGGCTCATGTGCCATATTATAAAACAAAACAAAAAGAGAATAAAATGCAAAGCTGTGTGATGTATTTGTAGTACGTGCTAGATATCCTATAGGCTTTGTGTTATAGGCTGCCTACAAAACATTTTGTTCTTTATGAAAGTAAAAGAACTCTTAAAATGTTAATTCTGAGGCTTAAAAATTTAATTTAACATGGCAGTTAGTAAAAAAGACTTAAATATTTTGTCTAGTATTGGAATGGATCTCTTGCCACAGGAAGCCAGAGAAAGTTTTTGGTATGGTTTTGTTGCAGGTTTTTTTTTTGTTGTTTTTCTTTTGCCAACTAGCTACAAAGTAAAATCTGAAAATTTACTTCCAAATTATATGCATTTACAAATACACTTACAAAGTCTAGGCATTTAAAAGCAAGCAATAGAATAGCAAAGAGCTTAATTTACAGCAAAATGAACACTTATATGTAATGTATGACACATTTCTTTAAAAAAAACCCCACAAACCCTGATTGTACCTATGGTTATGATTAATATTATTCATTTACTACAAATATCAAGCTGTAATAATGGTACAAATATATTAAAAATATATTTAAAAATGCACACTTAATATACATTTATATATTTACTATATATTTATTTACATGTGCATATATAGATATATATATATGTCTGTGTAGTCATGTTTACAGTATACTCAAGTACCAGGTTTTGGTGCTATCGTTTCATTGAAGGATTCCATCAGGTTTGTAATAGAACCACAGCTGCACTCCTGAAGATGAATGGAAAAATGCCATCTTATAATAAAGTCATACAACTAGGATCCTTATCTTATCTTATCTTAGAATATTTCAGTTGGAAGGGACCTAAAAAAATAATCTAGTCCAACTGCCTGACCACTTAATGCCCAGAAGTTAAACCATGTTTTTAAGAGCATTGTCCAAATGCCACTTAAACACTGTCAGGCTTGGGGCATCAACCACCTCTGTAGGAAACCTGTTCCAGTGTTTGACCGCACTCTCAGTAAAGAAATGCTTCCTCATGTCATGTCTGAACATCCCTGACGCAGCTTTGAAACATTCTTCCATCTTCATAATCCATGCTACTGGTATTTGCCACAGGAAGAAAGATCACTACCTGTTGCCAATTATGGAAGTAACTAGATCATGTTTTTCTATGCTGAAAATACCCAAGAAATGGCAACATCCTGGCTTCTGTGCTAGTAATTTTTCTTCAGAATGTGTATATAGAAAACAAACCTCAAGTCAGATGTGGCCTTTAGGCAACTGTGTGATGTATGAAAGAAAAAAGAGGGAGGCATGCTTGCAGCCCATATTTCTGATCTAATAATGTATTTTCACTTTGGTGATCTGAGGTTCTCCAGTGGTGTAACTGCTACAAAATCATTTGTTTGTATCTTTACCAATAGGTCTGGCTGACAGCGATGTACCAAAATTTGAAAGCAGGCACCTTCTTTTGGCCAGGCTCTGATGTTCCGATTAATGGAACATACCCCACCTTTTACCATATGTATAATGGGTAAGTTTTTATAGGGCTTGTAGTAAGTCCTGTAAATTGCTCCAAAAATTGAAATTACCATATTACAGTTAAAGGAAGTGAAATATAAGATTTTTAAACTACAAGATTTTTAAACAACAGTCTGAGAGATAAGTGCCATGTCACATTGTCCTGGTTTTGTCATGGAGCTACCAATAACAGTTGAAAATTTCAAAGGGGACTCACAATGAGAAAGTCAAAGGGTACTGTATATTCTGCTCTCCTAGACAGTTTTGAAAGTTTCAGCCCATGGCAAACCACTGATCTCCCACTGGGAAAGCATCCTATAGCTGATTAGTAGCCATTGCTAAGCTGTACCAAAGATTACCATATTTCCACACATAAAATACATACATACTATCTAGCCCTTTAAAAAGGGGCTTGAGAATAAGCTTTCAGATAACATATACCCTAAGATAACACAAATTTGAAAGCCATGGCAAGAGCCTATAGAAGGCAGAAACTAATTGAAGAGAGGATGCTGGTTAGGGAAGCTACTGAACGAAGATGGGCTCTAGATCAATTCCCTCTGGTCTTGCTTGCATGTATGATAATGTGCACACTGCTGCTGAATTGTAGTTCTCTATGTTTTGTCTAGTTAATTCACAGGTTACATATGTGAAAATACAGCAATTACCTTCAAAGTATTTTTTTTATGGAAGGCATTGATATTAGTAAATTATTTCTAAATTTTTGTGATGATTTCAGTAAATCTACCATGATTATTCATATTTACAAAGATAATCTACAGCAAGTATATAATGCAAGTCTCTATAGATAACAAAGGCTTTGCAGTGATGTGTAGGATTTGTACTCGGAAGACACCTGAGTACTGTGGGTAACTAACATAAAGCTTGTGCATGATTTTGGGGGAAAACAAAGCTATTAATGGGTGAATTCCTTCATGGGAGACAAAGCATGACCTCACAAAGATGTTGCTGCAGACATTACTTGCTTTTAAAATAGGAAAGTATAAGGTTTATACATGCTGGAAAGAATAAAAGTTATTCTGACTTGTACTTCAGGTTTATGTTCTGAACTTGGCATCTCTTTTTTGCATGTATTTAATTATAAATATATGAGCACTCCCACCAACATCACATATTTGTGTTTGCAAAATGAGGATCTGTCTAATTTACCATTAAAAGTGAGTTGCATCCAATCAAAAATGAGAATAATAAAAACTGATTGCTAGTACCTTGTTAAAATGCCTCATTCTTGAAATCCAAATCTGTGACTCTACTATCTGACTAGAGGGTGGACACTTTCTCTATGTCTTGGAATTAGAAGGGCTTATCAGAAAAGCCTTTTTAATATCATGTCTTCTTTTTTTTTTTTTTTTTTTTCTTTTTCAGTTCAGTTACGTATGAACAGAGAATTTCAGGAATATTGAAATGGCTTGATTATCCCAAATCTGAGAGGTAACACTTAGTAATATCTCGCTAGTTTGTGAGGCTATAACTTAGAAAGTTTATAATACTTAGCAACTGAAATTTCTGTTGGTGTTGGTGAAACATGAAATCTTCCTCACCATCTCAAATCAAAATAACTTAAGCCTGTTCTATAAGTATAGCTAATAATTTTCAGGATAAGATTGTAGATACAGAAGATGAAAAAGTGCACATATATCTGAATGGGATGTACTGTTGTATAAGTTTTCTTTTATTGTTGTGTCTTTTTTCGTGGTACATGGCTTAGAGGAAATATGGAACATTCAGTTTCTAGTCTAAGTGTAAGGATGAAAGATTTTATATGTAAGATATTGCACAAGAAAGGTTAAATATCTGAAAGTAATTGCAGGCAGTAATTCAGGATGAGAAGTAGATGTCAGTAATGGTTGTGAGGTAGATGTCAGTAATGGTTGTGGTGCTCAACTTTGTGACATGTAAACAAGTGAAATCTTTTATATGATAATTTGTTAACAAATTCCTAATATATTTGCAGTTAGGAAATATTCTCTAGAGCCTCACTGCTTAAACAGAAAGAGATCCTTTAGGTGGTAGTTCCACTTATATCTCAAAAAGTAACAGCTTGCTCTGCTGTCTGAGATCTTGAAGTTTTTCAGAGTGATTTCTGGATAACAATTAAGGACACTGGATACTGTTTCTGAAATTAATAGCTTCAAATAGTCCATGTTGATTAATTACAAAGTTATTTATAATTCCATTTTGAGTTTAATATTTTTTTTAAATGAAAGTGTTCTTTTGAAATGCTGTCTCCAAATACTCATAATATTCCATTCTTATTTATATTTAACTTGAGGCCTGATTTCTACACTTTATATATTGAAGAACCAGATTCTTCTGGACATTCATTTGGACCAGTCAGTGGTGGTGTAAGTTTTTTGTCTTTCTTAGACTAAATTGCACTAAAAATGGTGCTGTACTATCAATTTAACCAACTTACAAATTTGGAAAGGATAGTAGATCAGAAATTACTGTGACGGTTTTATGAGTTTTTATTAAGAACTCTTACTTGTGGTTGAGACCATTTTTATGATTCCAACACTGCGTGTGAATCAAAAGAGGTGTAAACCAAACAGACTGGCAGAAGAGAATTTCAAATTATACTATTAGAAATAGTATTAATAGTTGTATTTCGACTGAACTTTAATTTTATTGCCAAGTGATATTTGGAAGTATGTGGCCTGGCAAATTCTCAAAACTGTCTTATATGTATTTGTAACACTTTACTTCAATGTTTGTGAATTTATAACCCAAAAATATTTACATTTTTACTTTCATGCAGGCAAAAAGTTCAGTCTTTAAGGAGCATAGGAATTATATCAGCTCTTTCCTGGAACGGTCTTGTTTAATGTATTCGAAAATGGTCTTCAGCAAAAGGCATTGTTGTAGTGGACAAGGACAGAATAACTGATCTTTGTAGAATAGTTTTAGGCTTCCTAACTGGAAAGGGAACTCCATTTCTCTTTGTACATAAAGGGCTTAAAATCCCATTACTGTATGTGCAATTGCATATGTGTACATTGTCCATCAATGCAAGACGTTCCAGAGAGTGCAGCAGAGTTAGGGGAAAGAGAAGGGTGCAAGTGCTCAGATGTGGAGTCCTCAGACCCCATTGGGTATCATCGTCCTTACTGCAGGACTTACAGGAAGTCTGTAGGTCAGCGGCGCCAATTGGGGAAGAGCTATCCCCTGTGAATGGCTGCAGGGTGGGTTGTGCTGGATTTCTCCCGTATTACTTCAGTAGTGGTCAGTGATTTTCTGTAGGAAGTTTTAAGACACTGTATATATGAGAGAAGAGCACCATGCCTTCTTGGATGCTACACTGGTCTTACAGATAATACATGTATGTAATGCAATGACATGTTCCTACTACAACAATTATATTTAATTTTATAGATCTGGTATTTTATATACATTTCGGAGTGAGGAGAAAATTTGATCTGAATGTGTTAATATTTGTCTTTCAATAAACGTTTTAAAGTTCATTTTTTTCTAAAGCAGTAGAAAAAATTGTTAGTCTTTGTTTTAAATCACATATTCTGTGTTAGAGTAGTGGAATTCTGTACATCTTTACTCTAGTGGTGATGGAAAAAGAAAAGATGCACCAATATTAAGAACCTGAAAAACTGACAGAAAAGCTCACTTTTTCCAGACTTTGATGATTACATTTAAATGACAACTTGAAATTAGAAACAAAAATTCTAATGAAGCTGGTTTATCTCACAGGTAATCAAAGCGTTACAGCTAGCAGATCAAACACTGGGGATGCTAATGGATGGACTTAAACAAAGAAACTTGCACAAATGTGTAAACCTCATTGTCCTAGCTGATCATGGTAATGTATATAGTTCTTTTTTCAATCTAAATTTTATGGAGTAATTGTTTTCTTCCTCTGTGTAATATGTGTGCTTACTAGTTTTACTCTACTTTATAATTCACTTTATCTTCCTTCCAATATATTGTATATAAAAAAATAACTGTTTCTATATTGTCCTTTAGGGATGGAGATGACCTACTGCAGACAGTTAGAATATATGACTAATTACTTCAAACAGATTGATTTCTACATATATGCTGGGCCTGCAGCTCGCATTCGAGCAAGAAATGTTCCAAATGACTATTTTACCTGTAAGTGTGGACCAATTCTGCGATTGCACAATCAGTATAATAGGAAAAAAATAAATAGTGAAAAGGGATAATTAGTAGTAATCAGTAGAGTGAACAGCTTTCTATTTCACTTAACCTGGCTTAAACATCCATGGAAGTTGGTTTTGGGTTTTTTGTTTTGCAAGAATGACCCCTTTAGATGAAACTGAAGGTTAGAAAAGCTTGTTGCAGACTCTGATTTGCATTTTCTTTGCATGTGGAAAGATGAAGTAAAGATATTGTTATTGTTTTGACCTGGAACTTTAGGTCTTTTGGAAGTGCATTGGTCTTCACAGATTTCTTGTAGAATGTTAGTGGAGTCAGTCTTTTTGAAGAAGTGACTATTTCTAACTGTGTGTGCAAAGCTATGGAATCTGAATCTCAGCACAGTGGGATCTAAGCCTTGGTTGAGCCCTTCAGCAAGTATCACAAAGGAACACAAAAATGAAACCATGTGAGCTAACTCTGACTCGGAATAGATACCATGCTACCAGACTGAAAAAAAAAAAAAATTCCCAAAATTTCAGTATCAGGGAAAAGAAGAGAAGTGAAACCATGGAAGTGCTCTATTTAGTAAGTTTATAGAATTCAAAAAGCATTCTAAAAGGTGTAATTATTGCAGATCTCAAATAAGAGCTGGGATCCCATTGTACTTTTTATTTATCTTTTCTAATTGTACTTATATTTGTAGGCACAATATTTATACAACATAAACCAGACTTCCCTTGGTTTAAGTGGAAGACAGTCTAAGCCAGACAGGAGCAGATGAATAAGCAGAGGAGAGAATAATGATGTTTTCCATGTGTCTTAATATCAACATAATTGTTGACTCATTTCCTCTAATGGTCTTACTTTTTCTGAAGGAATTTTCCTTCTGTAAAGTGCTCAGATTGTTTTTTAGGAAGCTAATGTCAGAAGGTTAAGGTCACTCTTTGAAAATGTGGAGGGTGAAAGTCCTAAGACAGACTGGATTTTTCACTGTGACTGGTGCTGGAAGTGGAATACAAGACAAGTGCTCCAAGTCAACTCTGATGTAAAAAAAGGTTATTCTCCAAACAGAGGTTAGGTGGGAGAAGAAAATTTGGTTCTGATGATGTGTCAGCTTTAGATGTAGTCAGTCATCACCATGACACTTTTCTACAATGTCTTGATATACCCAAAGTGCTAGGTACTTCCACAGGCTACCACACATACAGCCAGTTACCCTTGGAAACATAGCATTCCTACTCATGGAAGGTTATGGTTACCATAATCCCCACAGGCTAATATTAAATTTTACAGACAAAAAGCATGTTGAAATTTTTCTCATGAGGCTTTGGACCGTCAGCTGTTTAAATGTGTATTAATTCATCTTTTCTTCTTTAACAGTTGACTCAGAAGGAATTGTTAAAAACCTCACAGTGAGTAAATATTTTCATAATTTTTCATCATAGTTCCTCTTAATAGGAATCTGATCAAAAAGCACAATTTGTGAAAAACTGTGCCAGTTTAAATAGCGTACCGACTCCAGTGTACCATAGAAGGCAGTTCTGGAAGTTGTTCAGAGATGGTGCACAAAGGTTCACCATGGGGGATCTCTGTTCAGAGCAAAAGAGTTTTCTGTACTTCACTTTGAAAGAGAAGAGGTGGCTGACTTCATGTGGAGAAAGTAGGGTATATCTTCATTATTGAACAGAATACAACACAGAGATGCTTTAGATAATAGGCATCTGTTAGTTCCTGACTACCGATGCTGCACCCGGGCTAGGTTAAAGCAACTTTTCCACACAATGGATAATGACATTGTAGAGCAAATTGCCACAGGGTGTTGTAGAGGCTGGAAATATAAATAGGAAGGGGGGAAGGAGAACAGATATGTAAGGGCTATTAAACATGATGCACAAGCAGCCTCTGACTTAAGGAATCCCTGAAGCCTATGGAAACTGAGCAGGTATCAGAAAGAAGGTTCATTCAATACTTGACTTGTTCTTGCACACTTCTAGTATCTGATTCTGGAAATTCTGGAGATCTGTTTGGAAACAGGGTACTAGGCAAGATGGACCTTTGGCATGAGGCAGTATGGCTCTTTTAGGATTATTTATGACATAGCACTTGCAGTGGTTTTAGATATGCTGTACTACCACTGGGCCCCGTACAGGTAGTTCTATTTGGGTCTCTGCCATACTATGTGGATGGATGTAGCACTTCAGGGCAGGTCCAAGCTTGTCTGTGTTTCCCACGTAGACCATTGCTCCTTGGGGGTACCGTCTGTGACAGCTGAGCAGGTGCAAACAAAGGAGTGCAGAAGAACAGAGTGCAAAACAAAGGAAGACCAAGCCTGTTTCTTTTACTGGATGGTGATAAGAAGTGCCAGTGCATATTTTACCTTATGCTTTTTTAGACAGATAATTCACTGCCTTTTTTTTTTTTTAGTGTTCAAGTTATACATTAATACATGTGGGACGAATGTGGTGGACAAACTAAAATGCTTGTAGGAAAGTTGTCTTTTTGCATCTCTTTGCATTTATGACTTGCAGTGAGTTAAACATTTAAACTGCTTACTCTCTATGTATCGTCATAATTGTCTCTTCTTTCATGCTGGTTTGTTTTCTATTCTGTGACTAGTCCTAGTCCAAGCAGTAGACAGATGTTCTTATACTTTCAGAATAAATGCTCTCATCTTGGAAGAATTCTGGGCTGTCTCAGCTGGGTATATTTATGATAAATCACCACTAGAGGTCTTCCTGTAATCTGTTGAATAAATCAGTTGTGCAATATTACATGTAGCTTTTGCCTGCCACTGAAGTCCAAAGGGCAGTGTTGAACACTGCCCGTGTTGAACACATTCCTGTTCAATTTTTTTGTTGTTGTTCTGAATACTTAAGAACACGTCCTTTATTCCCCAGCATCCAAAGCAGATGTGGGAGTACGATATCAATGGTTGTGAATAGCAGAAGAAGGTTTTTAAGTATGGAAACATGTTATATCAAAGAGCATTAGTGGGAAGGAAATAACACAATTTGCATGTTCTCAACCCCAGTTGAAACTGCAACTGCTAATAGTTACAGAGATATGACATATCTACCTTACAGGAATAGCCTGGTATCAGGACACAGACTCTTTCTTTTTCTATTCATAAATAGAGTTTCTGTATTTCATCCCTTTCAAGTTCTTAGAACAAGGGTTTTTGGCAGACAAGGGAGTTGTGTATTGTATATTAATTGCTAATCAATAGACATAAAGTCATATGTTGATTTCCTCTATTTTTCCTTTTAATTAGACTATCCTTTGTAGAATGACCTCCTCTCCTGGGCTAGCAAACCCATTGAATCTTAATTTTTAGTATTCCTGGATTGCACTATGCTTCTTCGATGAGTATCCAGGCACACGTACTCTCATTTCACATGTTAGTGTCATTATGTGCAGAGTATACAATTCTAGTACTTAGAGGTGAAGATGTCAGATCAGACTCCAAGCATGCTGTAGTTTGTACTGCCAGTGTGGTAAAACAGGTCCATGTCTCTGGCATACCCAGATTCCTAGCAGCTCTTCCCTCAGCATTTTAGATGTTCTGTGTTGTACCAGTTCTGGATTCCTGAGCAGGAGCAGTACTTCTGAAACATTGCCATGATGCTTGCAGCCAGCTGGAATGGCTCCTGATGGCCATATGTAGTTAAATCTTTGCAGAATGTCATATGGCTCTCAATGCCAAAGTCATTCATGGCATGCCTGCTAACACAACAGTTGTATTAACACATTAAATATGGATGTAAAAGCTAAGGCCTTTAGCTAACAGCTGAGCACTGGAGATTTACATGACAGGGGAGTAGATGTTCAGTCTTGGAACTAAAACTCTGGACTGTGCTACATTATGTATACTTGGTTTTCTTTGTTATTTATTGAATTATAAAGTAACAGAAATGGCAGAAATAAACTGCTAGGGAACTTTCTCTTATAATCTTACATGCTAGATGCCAGTGACATTAGTATGGACATATAGACTAAACATTACTACTAAGTGTCTTTCAGCCTTAGGAGTATTTTACGACAGTATCTGTAAACCTGCTATACATATTATAGCAGTATATTTTCAAACAGTTTAAAAAAAAAAACTGTTTTCCTTCCATTGCTTCTTGGCCCAAAAATGAGACCTGTGGGTTAGCCAAGAGGCTCTCTGTGAATAATGTGCTTTGTGCTTACATTCCTGTCACTAAGATGTTTGTGATAATTTTGAATGATGGGTTTATTTTTGATACTGAGCAAAACTCATGACTGAGTTCTTTCCTCTTCTGTAGTGCAAAAGATCCCCTCAGCACTTCAAGCCTTATCTGACACCTGACTTGCCAAAACGATTCCACTATGCTAACAACATTCGTATTGATAAAGTTCATCTTTTAGTGGATAGACAGTGGCTGGCTGTGAGGTAACAATTTTTGTGACTGTTATCTCCTCTTTTTCAACCCATTCTCATCCTTTAGTTTCCCTCAGAGATGTCTCATTTCCTGTTTTGCTTTAGACTTGTTACATTTCCATGTTTGTTACATGTTACTATGTGTAAAAAGGAAATGTGCCCTATGCATAAAGCCATTATTAGTATGATTCAAATCTAAATAGTCTAATACAAGTATCATCATTATTCCAGATCAAATTTTTACAGAAAAAAACCCAAAACTAATACACAGAAAAAGTCTCAAAAATAATGCAGTTAAAATTGTTGTACAAAGCCTTTCTAGTATCTAGTCCTTTTCCTGGTGTTATGGCCACCCCTCCACTGCCCTTCTGGGTACTAAGTTTGATGGCTTCAGTCTGGTGCATGTGTGGATACAGCCAGTAATCAGTATTATGAGTCCTTCATCAGGAGGAATACGATGTCGATATTCCTCCTTCCTCACTCTGTGGTCCAAATGGGGTCCTTCCTATGTGTATGCTAACAGTACAGCTTGCTCATTCTTCACTGGCCTGCAAGTTAACATTATATTTCAATTCACTAGATACGGTGCATTCTACATGTGTTAGATATTTGTTTGTTATTCTTTCTCTTACCTCTAAGCCTGGTTTTGCTCGGTTACAATCTCCATTTCTTTAATTGACCATGGGTGAGTTGTTTGTAGCCTTGAGGTCTCCATTCCACTCATAATAACTAATTGTTATTGTTATCTGTATAAAAACTATGTCTTTGCCATGCAAAGATAAGCTGGTAAGATAACAGGTGAGACATAACTACCTTGTCATTACAAAAATTGCTGTAAGAGCTAAACAATAAAAAATAGCTCTGGGCAAGTCAAAAGCAGTTCAGGGAAGCCTTAGTCCTGCGGCTTTGAAAACTCCATACAAAGCCTGTGGTGTTAGTTGCACTACTGTATTTACTGAGCTACAGTGTTGCAGTACGAGAAGCATGAGCTGACTTAGAATTTCAAGAGTATTCAAATGGTAGAAAATACCTGATCAGTACATGACTTGATTGTTTATGTTAATGCAACCAAATAATTGTCCTGGACATATAAATAAATACCCACTGAAAAAAATCTCATATTCATCCCTTTTTAAACTCTGCTCAAATGTTTTTGTGCCTCTGAAAACAGGATACATGTGTTTAACAACTGTGCATTGAATCAGTATGGGATGACTATCTCTTTATCTTTCCATGTATCTCAGCAATGGGTAAATGAAAACAACTGTTAGTCATTATAAGTCAGACTATTCTGACATGTTATTAATTCTATAACCCACACACACACATCCACATCTCTTCTTTGCCCTTTAGAATCCATGATGAAAATGCACTGTCTTGTAAGGCAAAATCCCTTGCAGTCTTATTTATATTGTTCCACAGGGCTAACTCCCATTATAAGTTTTCTGTTAAAATGCAGATACTACAGAATATAACTGAGGAATTCTTCCTAAACAGGTTACACTTGTTCTGAAACTTGTAGCTAGGTGGAGCCTTCAGTTCAAAAATAGCCATTTTTTTCAGTGTATTTTGAAAACACTCAGCTACCTAGGATAGTTTATTTCTGTCCATAGCAATCTCTGTTACAGGAGAAAGATCTTCATAAAAGTGACAGCGGATAAGCAAGAAGTAGTGCAATATTATGCCAGAGTAATTTCTTAAGACATGACCCAGAGTCCAGTGATTCAGGATGACTGTTATTAACTGGTTCTATTTGTGCCATTTTTATTTACACTGTATGATGATTTCTCCTTAGGGATGAAAGTTACACATTTTGTGATGGGGGTAACCATGGCTATAACAATGAATTTAAAAGTATGGAGGTAAGATGATTTCTGTTGAAGTCATGCACCTTCTTATACAGAAAATTACAATGCGTTCGGTGAACCACCAGAATATAGAATATGTGATAGTTTTTGCAGTGTGCTTTTTCTTCCATGTCACCCAGACATGTAAACTGTGAACACATACTGGGTCCACATACACATATTGCCTTTCATCAATGTGTTCGAGGCCTGCTTCCTTGGGATCCTGTAGTAAAACTTGTCTGGGCTCACCTTAACTCCATGGAGCCAGATAGACTACAGTAAACCAAGCATACTGTGTTTAGCTGTGGCGCAGTGAATTCTTTAATTCTTTCATTCTTCTACTGAAGCAATAACTGAAAAATCTCCATAGGCTCTGGGAGTTCAGTTGAGCATCTGAGATTCTGTGCGCTCAAATAAAATAAATCTCATTGTCTGTGATTGTATCTTAAAAGACTTAATCATATCATCAGAGCAAAAAAAGGCATTAGTATGTGTATGTTGGTATAGCCTGTGTTGCAGTTTCATCTCATTGTGACTTCTAGTTATAGTGAAAATATTTTGAGGTCTTGAGCTTTTGGTTTCTCCTGTACTTTCTGTGATGTGAACCTTTAAGTAATATTAAGCATGCTGCCACTAGTCCCATATTCTGTGCCTAAGAAGCAGATTCTTCCAGATCTTCACAACTGTATTAAAACCATATGTCAATATACTGGGTAGAATGGTGCTCAATGTTTGCATGACACGAAAAGGTAAATTCTGGTTAACATGGAAAACTTAATCATAGATAACCTTATACTGGTGGCACAACAACTGAGGAAAATTTTTTATTTATAAAGCAGAAAATGTCTTAATGTTGTCTTTTTAAAATAAATTTAAAATTCTTTTGCTATTATGGGAACATAAGAATATGATTTGAGAACACATCATTGTCCTGTTTAGTCATGTTTCCTGTATCTTATGGCAGGCAGCTCTGGAGGCTTATAAAGTAATAGAAACTAACATGAGACTGTAAGTAGTATCAGTGTTCTGCTACAATGCTTGCAGACCCCAGCAAAGGCTTCCCAGCACTATATTGTACCTTTGGTGCTACTGATGCAGGTCTCTGCTGAGCTTGGGATGGGTTTCTGCAGTTCCCTCCTCCTTGGTTTAGCCACGGCTATAGGCTCTTCAGTGACCGAAAGACTTTTGAGAATGCAACATGTATTAAAAAAACCAACCAACCAGCCAAACCTCTTCCCCCAAATGCTTATATTTCTGGATCAGTATTAGCATTTAGATAGGATCTGTGAGTGTCATAACTCTGCATTTGTTGAAATGGTAGTGTTACTGGCTGTTGAAAAGAAAATATTAAAAGGTGTGAATTTGAAATGTAGCAAACAATAATTTTTAAAGTATGCATCAAAAATATTTTTAATATTTTTAAAGAACACCCCCCTGACTAATGATATAGTAAAAAGTATCCTGAGAAATGACTTTATGTTTTGCATTTTTCTTCAAATTGTATACAATGGGCAAAATTTGCCTTCTTTACCAGAACAATCCTGCATTTTAACTTTTATTACTATGAAAAGACTATATTTTGTTCCAGTGTCCCTTTTTCCATAAAATGCAACTGAAATGTTTTTGAATTTGGATTTCCTTAGTTAACAACTTCTGTTTTATTACAATCTAGGCTATTTTCTTAGCATATGGCCCAAGCTTTAAAGAGAAAACAGAAGTGGATGCTTTTGAAAACATCGAGGTTTACAACCTTATTTGTGGTGAGTAGAAACAATCCAGTACTTTAGATTATAAACCAACACTGTTTTCAAATACCAGTGCTGTAAGAGCTAAAAGAGGAGTAACTACAAGTTGAATCAATTCATTTAGAAGCCAGGTTTTTCACACAAAACACTGAAGCCATCCTCTTTTGCCTTCTGTACAGTGCTAAAAGAATAACTGCCAAAAAATGTTCTGCTTTGAAGGTTGTTTCTGATTGCAGAAGGATTCCACTAAGGAATCAGGGAGAAGCTCTCTTGCCACATGGGCTTGCTGTTGAAATGGTGCATGTGGAATAATTGTAGGACAAGAATCTTCTAGAGAGTTACTGCTCTTGCTCATAACTTTAGATGGACCATTGCAGTCCTGGCAGTGAGCAATTAGGAAGTATGTGCCTCAGAAAATATGGATTAAAGTATCACACAAAAATGCAATAGGCTAGTATGCTTCGCAATGTCATGATGCATTTGGAATCACATTTGTACTCTGCATTAAATCATCTAATCTTGTGAATGTTATGAAAATGTATAAAACAGTACTCAAATATATAATTACTAAATCTTGTTGCAGTGGAAGATAGTAATGAACCTTCATACCTAGAAAATTGCAAGTTGTTGATAGTAGTTACCATAGTAGTTTAGATAACAGAATAAGCTATTTCTTCTATATTTAGAATGATGCATAGGAAATGCATAGAATTGGAAGGATAATGACTTTTAAAAATACTATTTTAGTCTTAAAATATGTTTGCAAATTTCAAACGTTTCAACAGATTTGCTGCGTATTACACCAGCACCAAATAATGGAACACGTGGCAGCTTGAATCACCTCTTAAAAAAACCTTTTTACAGTCCTTCACATGCAAAAGAAGACTCATCTCCTTCTTCATGTCCGGTTTCCCATCTGACTCCCATAGATAAACTGGGATGCACATGCATTAATGTAAGTAGGGGCTTCTGGGATCTTTTAATCATCTTTGTCAAATATGTTCTCTTTTCTTTAGTTTTTCTAACCTATGGATTTGTTCTGAAAAATTCTCTTATGTTTTACAGATAACAGATGTTTCAGTACTAAATGAGAGGTTAAATCTCACCACAGAAGAAAGTAAGTAGCAAGAAATGAAAAGGACAGAAATATTTTTACATCTATGCCTGGTTTAGATTTTATATTATTGGTTTCAGTGGGAATTTTTGCAATGTTAATTACAATTTAAAGTGAAATAGAAAGCCAAGTCAGAAGCATAACTTTGAATTTCTTTTTTCTTTAAATTTCTTTAAAAAATGCTAATTGATATTGTTATAGCAACATTTATGCATAGGAATCTGAATGGCATTAAAATCTTGGAAAAAACCATACAGGTTTCAGTGGTCTTTGGGGAAAACCTGGACATTTCCAGGCTATATGCCATAACTCTTGCTCTGTACCTTGTAATCATAACTTTGAAACTTTGATCAAAAAATCCCACAGATGTTTCTGTGTTCTTTTTTTAATGGGGTTTCTGGAAATTTTAGGATGCATTGTAATGCTTCCTAGCCAAAAAAGATGTAAATTTCACTCCACTGGCAAGACAAGTTTAAAAGTTATATATTGTTATGAAATTGCAAAGAAGCAAGAATTTGCAAGTCTGGTATATTTCCTTGGCCTTTGTACATTGAACATAATATGAAAACTATTTCTACTTTTTTTATTCCACTCATAAGCCAAGAGCTTAAAGAAACACATGCCCATGTTTACTGTTGGTTTTATTTGTATTTATTAATGTTTTTATTTACATTTTTTCTCTGCTCTCTTAAACCTTTGTACCATCCAAAAATGTTATACAAGAATGAATCACTAATCATTATTTAAATTTTAGTAAACAAGGCAAACTCATATCATTTGCCATATGGGAGACCCAAAGTTCTTCAGAAGAAAAATGTCTACTGCCTCCTTTCCCATCATCAGTATGTGAGTGGATACAGCTATGATATCCGGATGCCACTGTGGACTGCATACACTGTGAATAAGCCTGTAGGTTATCAAATATCCATACTCTTAAATATGTAATGTAATGGTTTGAAAATGTGGTTCATGCTACTAAGGCCATTATGTCTGGAAAAGTGTCTTTGATATCTTTTAAATTTCGACTGTCTTAAAATATTGTTTAAAAAATTGGGAATGGCCATCTGTTAGGGACACAAAAGATGTAGAATAGAGCTGCTGGTAAGCTTGTTCCATTAAGGCTGTTTTGTAAAAGGAATAAGCTGTCAAGACACTGCTCCAAATTGCCTGTCAATTCCTGAGGAAAAGCAGTCTGTGATTTCCAACATCAGAAGCTTTTAAGCTTTCCTATGAATATCATTATCTTTTTACTATTAGCAAGCCTTTGTACAACTCTGCAAGACAGTTTGTACTAATGCATGCTTCTGTATATTCTGTTCATTTGCTCCCTATTACATTACATAATTTCTGAAAAGTATAATTCTACATGAATGAACCTCTGTGAGTTTAAGGGTATGTGGCTCTGGAATAAATTGTTTGAGTTTTCAGGGTCAATAAACTAGTGGACATTCATGGGCTTAATTCCTCCTATAATTTGTCCCTTTTTCTAAGTTGCCCTGAGGAAATAACTTTTAAATTGAATTTTATGTCTGAAGAGAACTGTTACTGATGTCTACATGATTTCTTATTTTATCAGTACAAATATGGGGAAATTATTTTAATCAAATATATACTGCTAGAATGCTAGTATTTCAGCAAGTTTTACTCTATACTTTCTACTGATTTTTCACAATCTGGATAAAGGATCACAAATCCAACTCTAAAAAGGCTTAAAGTCCAGTGAAACCAATGTTCATTTCAACAAAGATTGTTTTTAATTAACCATATTTGAAGATCTGCTCTTATACCTTACTATAAAGTGCATTACCCTAAAGAAAACCAGTTAATTGTGGGCAGATTTTTTTCTGATTTTGCTTTAAAAAGATTAAAAAGTCCCACCAGAGCTGGAGTATTTTTAATATTTCAGCACCAGTAGCAAAAAGATCAAAAAAAACAAATAACTTTTCAAACATTTTCCTTTGTCGAAAACCAAATACTCACTTGGAAAATAAGTATATAAAGAAAGTTCTTGCTCAATATAACATCCAAATCAACAGAAATATGTATTTGTGGGAATTTCTTATAGTGGTTTATGCAGCATTGTGGGAAGCAGCGAATGGTTGAGACTGAAGTATTGGAGGGTACAGTTCACAGCAGACTCTAATGATGTATATTTTCTACAGAAGGAATAGGAAAGAATAAATTTCCTCTATAACACTCTCGGAGACACAACGGCGAAAGGTTATAAGTGTAAGAGCTCACTCATTGACTTACCTTAGACAGTAAGGTGATACCACAATTATTTATTACAATATGTACTAATCAAGAGAAAAAAAGCTTTATAAATTTTAACAGCAGTGGAAGGACAGAGGGATAGAGCTGATGCCTTTGACTGTAAGCTTTGGCTACAATACTTGGGAATGACAGAAAATGCAATTTCTACAAAATTTTTATTGCATCCTAGGTTATTTATGTTGTGGATAAAGCCTGTGCAGTGATTTACACAATTGGTAAGGTGGGGCATTTCTTGACATTAGGTAGCTATAAAGAAGAACTTAAACAGTAAAACAGATGATGCAGGCTGGAGTTCTGCTGGCTTTGTGTGATTTGGAAGTTTTGAAACTGGACTGTCTGATCATGCACTTGCATGGTATATCAGAATCAGGGACATTATGAATATATATAGTTACAGATCTTAAATAAATTATGTCAGATAGAGTTTTGGTTACTCAGTATTCTAAGTCAAAGGAAAATTTAAGATTGAAGGCCATTTGTTTTCTTGAGGTTTTATACTCGTCTGCCAGGGAGGAAGGCAGATTTTCTTGCAAAAAGATAGTCCCTCCACCTGCCTGCAGACACCTGTGGAATTTAAGTAGCTTTGCTGTGTAGAATCACTGAATTTTACTATAAAAATGTATGAAAATGTATAACAATCTAATCTATCCTGAAGTTAGATGAAAACAGCAATGAGACTTGTTTAAATCACTGGGATTTTTGCAACTAAAGCTCAGTGTGCTGGGGATTATGGGAGTTTTGTTTTTTGTGGTTTAGCATTTTTTCTTCTTGACTACTGAAAAAAGATTCCCGGAGGTGGCTGAGGTTGACATGACAGGCCACAGCACATGCTTAAATTCTGTCATGTAATGCAAATAACTCATTAATCTTAACATTAATTACTAGCTCATCAAAAGACAATAACTTGTATCTGAAAAGATAATGCATGATGCAATAGGCAAAGCCATTTTTCAGTTGTAACTGTTTTCTTCAGAAGACAAAATGGTTTTCTGACCTGAAAGACAAGGAGACAAAATGCGAAAGTGGTGAATTGGTGATGAATGTTTTTTTCTGATTCTGAAGTTCTGAGGTGGTGGCTATCCCTGTCAAAATCTTATTTCTTAATAAATGAGCACTTTCAACAGCTTATTTGAGAATCGTTGTATTCTTATTGATAGACAATCTGTTTAAAAATAGCTTATTCCTCTATTTTGAGGAACAGAAATGAAGAAAGGTAGTGGCAGAGTGAGTGTATTAGTTCACAAAGCATTAGCAATATGGCTTGCATTAACTATTGATCTCATTGTCTAAAAGGTGACACAGACATAGCCATTCTCATCTCTCAACAGCTTTTGATATTGTTTACTTGCTGACTTTTAGATCCTTGAAATACAAGCAGAAATATTGAGTGGTTGCTCTTTCAGTATTTTGAGAGTTCATAGGTTCATTATGAATCCTCATTTCTTCGGGTGGAGAATTTTCTCCAGTGATGTCCAATTGAAATAGCCATGAGCAGCCTTCATCTCCTAAACGTAAGGAAATGTTTGTGAAAATAGAGGCTATATGATGTATTACATAAGTGACAGACAGACAGCTCTAAAATACTGTCCTTCTGCCTTGGCGCTTGGATTAGAGCTCATAGCTCATATAGTTATCTTTAAGAAATATGAAATAATGAGAAGTGAGTTGAGTGGTGTCCTCATTGCTTCAAGGCAGAGAAAATGTGAATGCTATTCATAACCCAGATTCACGTTATGGGACAGAAGTAGCTTCCCAGCTGTATTTTGGTAACATCAAGTGTGACCACTGTATTTAGTGAGAAGAATGAAGTTCTCTCCAGGACAGTCCTTGGCATGTTTATTCAGACCTTTGTTACTTTGATTCAGGTTTCCCTTCAGAGACCATAAGGAAGTTGAAGCCATTGTTGAATATCACGACTCAATTATTAAGTTTGAAATACTGGTTTCTTCAGTGACCCTGATCCATTAACCCTGACTTATTGATTTGGACACTACAAAGGACATATTGCTAAAATTAAATGAATGTTATTTTTGTATTGGGATGTACACTTGCTTGACAATGACAGCTTATCTGTTCAGGTGGCAAAGGCAGTCTCTTGTCTTTTATATTTCATATTTCATTGCATGTGGTACATGTATTTTCCATTAATATATAATCTGACCATAATATGGGCATCTATAGGAATTCTCATTAAAGTAAGTAAAAAAAATTAAATCAAGGAGTACAAATAAGCACAAAAAGAACATTCCAGTTCTTTATTTCTGCTCAGTTTTAACCAATCAAAATAAACAATGTACTGAAAATCAATGTGGATGTTTACATACCGTTTATAAAGGTATAAAGCAAATACATATGTTCCATTCTTACCAAAATTAATATAAATTACATGTAAATGAGTATGAAAAAGAAAATGCAGTTAAACACAGAAAAGCATATTCTGATGTTCTAGTTAATGCTGTCGTAAAATTATGATTAAGGTTATAGAAAAGGTTATAGAAAAATCAAGTAAAGGTTACAGAAACAATTATACTCATCAGAATCTCTTTTGGCCACATCTTAGCTACTGTGCATGTTAACATGTCTCAGTGAAGTTAGTGAAGCTAGCCAGTAAAATGTACTGAATTTACTCTTTAATTTATTTAGCTTTAACGCTTCAGCAGCACAGACTCTTATTACGGAGATAACATCCGCAGATGCTAAGATGAGGCAATATCGTCATCTTTATATACTAGCTGCTTTCCAGGAGGGTGTGACATCAAGTTTGTGTTTCCAGAAATATGTAAAAGTGATGAGTGAGCCAAACTTGTCACTTGTTTTGCCTAAGGTATAACCTTATTTTGCTACTACAATTTTATGTGCTGCATAAGGATTTCCCTGAATTACCTAAAAACAGAAGTAGAGGAAAAAAACTAGGCAGAAAACATCAGTGTCCATTACTTGCATTGGCCTGATTCACTGTGAAAATAGGAGAAGATTCAATGAAGTCCATTCTAGAAAGTTAAAACCATACAAAGCATTGGGTTAGCCACAGCCGTGGGTGTAATGCTTTTTTTTTTTTTTCCCTTTTCACAGGAAAACACGTCTCCTCTTCCTCCCACTCTTTCAGACTGTCTGCGGGCTGATGTTAGAATCCCTGTTGCTTGGAGCCAAAATTGTTCCAACTACCCAGAAGGGCTGACCTTCACCCGCAGTTTCCTCTATCCTCCCAGTGAGCATGGTTCTTTTTATAGCTAGAGCTTAGAAAGTCTTAATCAGCTGGATGTGGGTTTATGTTTAAACATATACCCAAACACCAAAACAAACTTCTTCAGATCAGGAGGTTGGGCAGAAAAAGGTTTCCAGTGTTTGTAGACTGACCAAAAGCAGGACAGCTGCTACTTGTATCTATATATTTTCAGTTTAGAACATTTGGGTTTTTCTTTAAAAAATGGAACAGCTTGAATGTGATGAAAACTGGTTGGAAAGATGTAAAGGGTTGGAGTGAAGGGCTGTCCCTCTTCCTTTGTGCGAATATTAATTTCCTATTGTCAAATCTGATAATTATCGAACAGATTGTATAAACAATTTTGGAGATATGTTTGCAGTAGGATCATACCCTCATAATCAAATGTAAAATATAATTGAATTACATGTACCTGCAATTTATAGTGACATATGAATCAAATTTGTCGTTGTATAGTATGTCATTAATTTATACTTTGCTCTTTGATATAGACTTCAATTCATCTGCCCTTGACCAGTATGATGCCTTACTCACCAGCAATATTGTTCCCATGTATAGAGCTTTCAGAGGTAGGTTGCAAAGTTTTGATTAATTTTGATTAATTTTCTGTAATTATGGTTCTGGATTTAATAAAGCTATGACAAGGACTTAAAAACATGAATGCATGGCCTGCAGTGTATGCCAATCTTGTACAAATATGTTTAGAACTTTTTAAAAGTAGACATGTGAAATTTTAAAACACAGTTATATGTAAGTTCAATTTTTTCCTGTGTATAGTCTTGTCTGAAATCTGCTTAGGTGTACCTGTTCTGAATTTTCTCTTCATCTCCTGTGTACTGTCCTAACATAAATGCTAGCTGTGAAACTCTCATTAAAATATCCCCCTGGGGAAATGCTCAGGGTGAATGAAAATGGCACTTTTATTTCCTTTTGCAAGGCCTCAAGAGAAGACAGGAAAAGTTTGTAAACAATGCCCTGACACAGTGCCTGTTTCATCAAGCAGAAACTCAAACCAGACAGTATTAATCTTTGAATATTTATTTCAGGCAGATGTTTCTATTATACAAGTGCAGTAAGCTACTACTCTTTCTATCCAGCCTGACTCACATTTGTTCATAATCAACAATAAGAAATTTTCTACAGCTGCATATCATCCTGTTTTGATCTTAGGTCTAGGCTCATTTTTAGACAAAGGTGTAGAAAGAGGAATTGCATAAGGAAAAAGCTGGAGGAAAAGCAATGGTGTAATTACCTTTCAAATCCATTCAGACCTCATTTATTCATTCACTAATGTCATATAAAAACCAGAGATCCAGAAAACCTGAGTGGCTTTAATCTTCCAAGTAAATCAAAGACATTATAAAAAGTCCAGTTTTCCAAGGAAAACTCTACAAGAGATTTAAACTTACAAGAAGTTACTCTAGACCATAAGCAAGAGATAAATCAATAGGGGATGCCTAAAACCCCGAAACTCATCTGGGTTTTTTTGCCATGATAGCTGTAAATATTCAAATAGTCTCACTAGCTTATATCGTACAAATTTTATTTCCTCAAATAACATCTGTGAAATAAGCCTAATTGTGATATTTGACATGAGTTCTCTAGATTTAGACTAATTCTCAGGTAATAAATATTCCTCTCACAAAGCTGTTCTCTCAGTTCCTACTAATTGGCACAGTTGCAGGTGCTAGCAGATAGGCCAGAAACGAATGACCTCTCAGTTCTAGAATTGTAGCTTCAGCTTCAGATTGCAGAGCTGTAATAGCATTTACTGTGCCTCCTTCAATGGAGAGTGAGAGTATGTCCCTTCTGATGAAATCCAAATTTTGTGTAACAAAGACTTGATTTTACAGGCAATTTAGTTTGGAACTTTTTGTTATTCAACTATAGCAAAAGGAAATAAGTTCTTTTTCTTTAGTGGTGAAATAACTTCAAATTTGTGTTGAATATGCTTGTATTTTCTTTTAATGACAGACATATGGGACTATTTCCATAATGTGCTTCTTCAGCAGTATGCTAGAGAAAGGAATGGAGTAAATGTTATCAGTGGACCAGTGTTTGATTACAATTATGATGGCCATTTTGATACTCTTGATGAAATTAAGCTGTAAGTACATGGAAAATACAGAAGTCAAACTCCAAATTATTTCCCATTGTATTTCCACACAAAGAAACTTCTGTTCAAAAAGAACATGAAACAAGTATCACAAGAGAAAGGAGTATTCTCTTTTTAATACTACATCCACTGTTACTCATACAACAGCAAATACTCTTGCAAGCAGATACAGTACAGTAGAAGTTGAAGTTCCAGTAAAGAGAAAAAAGTTTTGCAGTTACATGTGTATCTATGTACGCACGCACAGATACAGAACAATAATTTGCGTCCCAAACTTATGCCTAGATTTTTGGGCCTCTGCAACAGAAATACTGGGAGAATATATGACATGTAAATATGCAGAAGAAGTGATTAAGCATAATTTTCTCATTTTCATGTTGTGCTCACTCACCTGTTTGTTATTTCTCCCTGTTGTCTCAAACTGATATGTTCTATCAAAGATCAGATTTCTGTGTTTGTCTTCACTGACTCATGTAACTGGGAATGTAAAATGTAACTTTCCTGAGTGGTACCTTTGCATAGCTATGGCTTACACAGGTCACTTGAAGGTCTGACAAATTCTAGGTACATTTCAGTGAGCTCTGGTAGCATAACAAAATACATTTAAAAATTCATCTCTGTGGAGAAACAGGAATAAGAGAAGACATAAAATCTATAAAAGAGAAATATGAAAGATAAAGAGCAATTATTTATGTTAGTGAATGAGCAGAGAAGGAGAGAAAAACAGAATAAGAATAAACAACTTATATTGTTCCAAATATAGGGAAAATGCCTTGTGACAGTAAGAACACTTATGTAGTAGAAAAGTGCTGGGAAATCTGCACATCTGAATCTGTCACTGGAGATGTTTTATTCAAGGCTAGACTTAATACCACATCTGTCAAAAATGGTTTGAGAAAGGGAAAATCAGCTCTGCCACGAAGTAGGAGGGTGGAAGGGAGGAGAGACTAGAACTTCCTTCCGAGCAGAATGTTGTAATACCCAGTTGACCACATAATGTTGCCTACAGTTTGGAATAAGCATGTTTTATTCAGCATGGTTAGTCAGTCATACAAAGCAGTATAATAATTTCAGTGATGGTGTTTGGGTGAATACCGAAGGCATACAGTAAATTTGTGAAGCATTCAGTTCCTCCTAAGGTTATACACAAAAGTAACCATGTTCATGGAATAGTCAGAAACAGGAGGCAGACATTCTGCATCAGGTATCCTAAACTAGTTTCTATAGCATATAGCCATAAATCATCATTCTGGCATTTCTTGCTGGCAAGAAACCAGAGTCTAATTTTCATGTCACTCTTCTCCCATTCAGTTTCATGTGGTTGAAATTCTTCATGTAATGAAGGGCAGATATGATGCTCTATCCTGCCTCCTCCAGATGTAGAGATCTCTGGCTTTGGCAAAATAGAGTGTTGACGATGGAAGCAATCCTATTGGTTTCAGTGGGACTGCTTGTAACAAAGGGACTAATCCACGAGTGTTTGGCTATTTATGAAACAGATAGTGAGGCTGTCTATCCCATCGGTATTAATTTAAATTATAACGTAAATAAAAGTCATATAGTAGTGAAAGATCTATGTTCTATAAATGACTAATGGTATCAGTGGTTTTAATGCTTGATCTCTAGATAAATCCCTTAATGTTTGTTTTATAGGCATGTAAACAATACAGAAATCCCTGTCCCAACCCATTACTTTATGGTTCTGACTAGCTGCAAGGACAAGTCCTATACACCACTGAACTGTTCAGGCTCCTTGGATGCTTTGTCTTTTATCATTCCTCATCGACCTGACAACACTGAAAGCTGTGCTGTAAGTATAGTTCTAAGCTCCCATGTGCCAATGAGCTTTGTGAACTGATTCCCAGTCAGATCCAGTCATCTGGAGAATCTTTGTAAGTCTAAGTGATTAATTAATTAATTCCCCATGAATTGAGAGTGACTTGAGAGCTAGAACGGTGACTAGGAGAGCAAGAAGCTCCAGGAGGTGCAGCTGGAAACAAATAAGCTGATAGGAAGCAAGGAAGAAGAAAGGAGGGTTTGATAAGAGGACCTGGAAATGCTGTCACCTGAGAAGGGCTGAGAACAGCAGCACAGCCAACAGGGTGATGAGATAGCTTTATGGTAGGCTACAGGATAAACTTACTCCAGAGGTATCGGGGCACTTTGACTGTTACTCCCTTCAGTGTAACTAGAAGAATTCCCTTAATTCTTTGTTCTGCCTAAGCAGAAATTAGACAGTAGGCATTTAGATGGATAGGTCTGCAGTTGAAATTCACACTTGAATTAAGTAAAATCTATGCTTACCACTAACAGTGTAAATCTCATGTTTTGTAGCAATCAAAATAAATTAGGGGAGTGTAATGAATTGTTGAGTCAGCTGAGTGTCTATTCCATAAACTCTGGGAGGGAGAAGGTTCCTTAGCTCAGTGTGTGTATTACAGTCTCCCCACACACAAATGTAGCTGCACAGACTTGAACTGGTCCTCAAAGTAATACAGTTGTGTTTATGTAGCTTATTTATAACTTTGAACTCATAACTCTGGACAGGTACAAACTTGTGCTTCTTAGAAACAAGTTGGGTGTCTCCTCATTTGTGATGTGGATAATCCACAACTGCCAGTGATCTTTTTGGTAGCTGAGAGTTGACTAAATATACAATATAAATAATTTGAATTAATTAGTCTTTATACCTTAGAAATTAATATCTGTTATTTCTAAAGTTTAGCAACAAACCCCGAATATCATTGTACTTTATATTCATTGTGTCTTGCAGTGATGTAGATTTAGTGAACCATTTGTGTCAGAAGCAGAAATTGATAATGGAAAAGCAAATTACCATCTGTTTGCAAGAAAACCTTTGTAGTAAAAGAACTGAAAAACAACATTTTTGACTGATTAGTACTTACATTTCCATTGTTTTCCCTGTCTATCTAGCAATAATTATTGCTGTCCAACAATCAAGACTGAGCTACTGTTAAGACTTTGCTCAGGTTGTCAGGTGCCTGTTGTTTGGCTAGCCTGAGTGCTGCAGCTATTTTATACCTTAACTAAAGCTGTCTTTACTTGTGTGTTTAAAATATGACTCAACTGTACTTCGTAGTTAAAAATCATACTTGCCATTTCAGCATAATTTTGCTTCTCTGTTACTTTGGAGGTGCGGAGATGGGACATCCATTTGGTTCTGTTTAAATGAGACCCTAAATGCAAGGCTGCAAAGATGTCTAGGAAAACTTGAATGAAGTTTCACCAACTTTAGTCTGTCAAACCAGTTCAAACACCACCAAGCAGCAGAATGCCTTTTATGTGTTTGAACACTGTTCTTGTTTGTTTTGGCAGGAAAATAAACCACTTTCTGAATGGGTTGAAGAAAGGGTTCAGGCTCATTCTGCACGTGTTCGGGATGTGGAGCTGCTAACTGGACTTTACTTTTACCAGGAAAGAAATGAACCCATCTCCGAGATCTTACAGCTGAAGACATTTTTGCCAATATTTGAGAATGAAATTAACTGAGTATCTTTTAAAAAAATGTCAGTGCTTGGAAGAAAGCACATTTAACTGATTTAAAGTATGTAAGAAACACGACTACAGCTCTTCTATTGGAAAACACTCTTATGGGAACTAATTTCTTTTTTCAGATTCATGTTATTTGGTCAAGTGTTTTGTGCTCACTGAATAAAAATTACCTAAAGTAAATTAAATAATAATTTCTGAGCCAGGCATTCAAAACAGAATATTTTATTAGTAGTGGTTTGAAAAAAAACCTGCAAAAGGAACCTGTTTCGTAGTAGAGAGACAGCAGAATTATAAACTGTATAGAAAGTATTTCTGTAATTAATTGGAAAATGAAACAGTTTGACAGGAGTATGTGTGTTTATCAGAGAGGTTATGGCCTGAAGTGTTCTCAACTTCTCTTTCTCACCTATTCTCCCAAGGAAACTGCTATGTATTTAAAAAACATATTCAGACTTGCAGAAATTTTGTATATAGTGGAAGTGTCTTCTATGACCATCCCCTGTGTTTTCCCCTTGGGTTAATTAATTTTGCTAGTAACAAGTGAAGTGACATTAGAGTACGTGAGCTACATTCTGTACCCTTCGGAAATCTTAAAGCATTCTGAACATGAAGATGTAAAAGAAATGGTCTAGCCAGAAGCATTTTGTCTGGATATTTACCTGTATTTGCAATGATTTCCAAATGCCTGGCAATACCTAAATGTTTGTCTATTTTTTAAATAGTTAAACCTGAGATTAGAGCATAAAATTATTTGTGACATCCAAAAAATAGTGTTCCTTTCCTTAGTGACTTTATACACACAGACTCTGACTCACACAGTGCTGTACACAAATTACTACTGAGGGCAGGTAAGGGGGACAAGGCAGTGGAAATTCCCAGATTCTGCTATTACAGAAATGTCATGCATTAATTGAGTGTTGAGCTGATTTTCTCCACTGAAAATGCTGCTAAGTGCAGGTATGAATAACAGGAGACAATTGACCATTTGTGTGATTTACAGGCACAGTGGAGCAGTTTTAAAGAAACATGTCAAAGAGTGTTTCAATCTGTAACTAACTGTGGACTGAAGGAGATATGTCTGTTTAAAAAAGGAAATTTTAAAAGCCTATATGAAAAAAAGCCCAAAACCACAACAGGACATTTTTTTCCCCATGTCTTAGATGATAGTGTATGCACATACATGCCAAGTGTAGCTTAGCAATATTTATCTTACAGTGAGAGCATCAAGATTTGTATCTTTGGTTAAATGATTACACTATCTCCTTGAACATGGGATTGTATTTCACCCTGCAAATCTGTGGCATCTAAGTCCGTCAAGGTAAATTGGAGACTTCTGATAAACTGCGTTAATCAGGAATACAACTGATTTTTCACTGCATAGTAAATCATACCCTAACTCTAGTCAATGAATCTACATAACACATAATAATTTAGGCATGTAAATTAACTAGTCTAGAATCACAAAATTAATTTCAGATATAAGAATAAACAGTGAGTATAATATTTGGTATGTCTACATTAGCAATTTAAAGTAGAACTAACTTGACTGATGTGATGTTGTTGTGACTTGATATATTTAAAATGGAATTAACCTGTGTATCACCAACCATGGCAGCAATACAACCTTCAGGCCAATACTCTCGTTCAATTATGAAAGCAAATTTCTGGTGTAGATATGCCTTTGTGAACAGCTGCACTCATGATTGAATTATGTATATCTCTGGGTACCTGCATGATGAAATAATCTATTTGATGTTTACCCAGACTTTTGAAAACTAATTTCATCCAGGCTCTCACACACAACAGGTTCTAGACTTAAATAGCAACAAAATTAATTCACTGTCCTCCTTTAGAGGGTTCTTTAATATTCTTTATCAAAATGTCTAACCTCCCCCCTCAAAAGCACCTCATCCTGATGATAAAAAAGTTGGCCCATTTTGTGTAAAGATCCCTGCCAGTGCTTCTGGCAGTACTGTGTTCCCTCTCCCCAGAGGATGTAATGTCTATCTGTTAGTTGATCTTGTGGTTTCACAGGCCTCCTAGAACCTGTTGCATTTTCTATTACAGAAGCAACCATGGGAAGTTTTCTTTCCCCTGTTGCTACTAAGTTCAGCCAGGGAGCCTAGTCATGCACTGCATTAAAACATGTCTCGATTTCTGACTGATGTGGTGGGAAACTGTGGGCTAAGTTTTCTTGCTTTTCCTTCCCTAGTTACATGAGCCAGTGCCTGCATTGGAGATTGGGAGAACTAGTAGTGAAGTGGATGGAATGATGATTAGAGGACAGATTTGGCTCTGTGTACCACCCTTGTATCGCATCATTAAAGCTGCACATGGGAGGAAGTGCAGCTCTCAAACCCTGGGGATATATGCAAGGAAAATTCATTGATGTTTGGGCTTTGGTGACCTTATCTAAAATTTTTAACAGGTTCATAGGCTTACACAGGCATTTTTTGTTTAAATTTGTTTAAATAAATGTAATGCCTTATCCATTTATAGAAATAAAAAAATCTTGCCAGTTCATAAGAAAACACTCAATACTGTGTACATAGGGTGCAATATGAGTAGAGATATAGCCTGAAACTTATGCAGTTCCTGAAGACATTTGTATGGATCTTTTCCTTTTTGAAACAGAGTAGCTTCTGCAATTAGCATGGAGATGGAAAAGAACAGCTACCTCAAACAGAATTAATGTGCCACCAAAGCTACAAACTCCAGCACAGTCATTCCAAGAATCCAAAAAATGTATTTTATTCAAATAACGTTGACCTGGAACATTTCAGCCACTGAAGTTCCAAGACACTCAACTGGTTGTCCTGTTTTGCATATCAAAAGCAAAGAATACTTATTCTTCATTAAAGTTATCAAATATATGAAAGTTCTGGTACATAGAGGACAGTAGGAGGGGAATAAGTTTGATCATGCACTTCAAAGGCAGTGAAACCATATGTGACATTGTAAGAAGTCTACTTGGGACATGTTCTTTACTATAGAAAAGCAGGACAAAAAACAGTTGACTGACTGTATCAAATTTATTTTTTTTTTTACCAGAAATGCTGAGAAATTCACAAGTTAAAATAAAGAAAATGTAAAAGTAACAACAAATACACTGTAACACATAGTAAAACCAGCATATGACAAATATTTAATCTAAAAACATGTTCCTTCTTTGATAACCACTTTGCTTTGTTCTGAGAACTAAGAAATAATGGTGTTTCTGAAAGTTGCAAACTTTTATTTCCTAGGGGATGTGGGTATAACTTCCCTGAAACAGCAAGCCCTTTGTTTCTGTGGTTTTTAGACAGTTTTGGGAACTCTAGTATCAAGCTGGAGTGGAATAGGTGTAAATCAATCTACTGACTGTAAAAGCAGATGTTGCTGAGCCCCAGCTCTCATAGACACCTTACGTGTGAGAATTAAAAATGTAAATTCTGTAAAACATGATGTTCCACAGACCACTACGGAAGGTGAGAAACTGAGCACCCCTGTAGCCACGGAAAATCTGAACTCAGGATCTGGCTGTTTCCCTCTCTTATGGGTTTTGCTTTTTTTATTTTGTTTTGGTTTGGTTTTTTGTTGTTTTTTTGGGTTTTTCTGTTTTTTTGTTTTTTTTCCTGTGTGTGTGTTTTAGAGAATTAGAACCAAACCTCTAAGCACTACCTATAGCTAGTCTTGCCTCTGTAGCAAGGCAGGGTAATAGCAAAAGAGAGAAGCCAAGGGAAACACAGCCTACCCTGCTCCAAAAAAATCCTGCAGCCAGAGCAGGGGAAAGCTTAATTGAATTTTTTTTTAGCAAGTGTTAATGTGTTTCACTAGCACCGCACCCTAGCCCTGTGAGACTGTCAACATATAAAACAAACTTTTTTTTTTTTGTTAATTTTTATTGTAGAGACCGCTGGCTTTTTGTCAGTACCTCCCTGAAGGCTACCTTCAAAATTGAGTGCAGACATTTAAATGGCACATAATACCCTTGACTCCTATCTTGGACATTTGTCTTTAAGGAAAATAATATTAATGGATATAGAAAGGGCTGTTTTTTTCAAATTACCTCCCACACTGGTCCTGCAATGTTTGTACACAGGATGATGGGATTTTTCATGTGCAAAATGTACAATTCTGTTTACAAGTACACATTTTTTCTACCCTAACTGTAATGTTTCTGTGCAGTGCAGGGAGTTCCTGCCCCTGGGTGAGGAGCTGTCAAGAAGTAGGCAGGCAAATCTGTCATGCCTCTGGACTTGATGTCTTGGTAAAAGTGGAGTTTCAGAAGCGTCCTCTTAATCGAGCAGCTCTTGATTAAGAGCTCTCCCCTGCCCATCACATTTCCCTCAGGGTGAGGGAAGTGAAGACTACTGGAATGACTTTTCTTCACATAGTCTGGAAGTAGCAGGAACTTTGAATCCTTCTCAGTCCTTGGACCAGAAACCAAACAGGAGTGTCCTCAGAAGGATGAAAAGTGGTGTGTGGAATGTGATTCCGTATCAGTCAGACATGAAGCGGCAGGAGTCTTTTGCCAAGGACTTACGAATGTATATTATGGAGACCTAGCAACTGGTGTGGCACATAAACCAAACTGCCCACTGTCCAGGAAGCTCAGCCACAGCCTGCTTTGTCTGTAATGGCTGGAAGTTGGACAGCAAGTGCTTCCCAAGGCTGGCTGCAAGGAAGGGCAGATCTCTAGGTCTTACTCCACATGAGAAAAATGTGGCTGGGGAGAAGAGGACTCCAGTTTTCCAGATGCTCTCTTAGGAAAAGGAAACCTGCAGAGTTCTGTTTGCTCTCTAGCTTGCCTCTTATCACTGAGTCAGACTGCTGCCTCACAGATGGAACAACTGAACAAAGGCATGTGTGGTTTTGCACAAGATTAGGGACTGTAGAGAGTGGTGTTACAAGCTGAGAGGCAGGGTGGTCTCATCTGGGCAGGCGGTGGGCACAGTCTTTCCTTCCTACCAAAGAAGGGGCTCAAGTAATCTGATATTTGGCAGTAAGGCAGTAAGGAAGCCATTTATCTGGCTGGATGTACCTCAATAACAGATGTCGTTCACAGTTACAATAACAGCAGGAGACGATTTAGAAACCACTCTCTTAGGAGAGCCATGGCTGGACAAGTGAATTTTTACCCCATTGTGTCTTCAGCGAGATCAACAGTTCACAAACAGATATGTCAACCATACCAACTCCAGCTGTGCTTGCAAGGCATACAAAACCAAGAGCTTTTTAATCATTTGCATGGATGCCTGTAGTGCTGTGTAGCTGAAAGAGAAATGAGCTATTGGTTAGGCTCCACACTTTGACAGGGGGATGATAAGCCAAAGTTCTTTCATTTCCTTAAAAAAAACCTGCCAGGTTTTTTTTTCCTCTAATTCTGCCCTTTAGCCACCTGTGTTCTAAGCAGGCCCCAGACAGGATATCCACAGTAATTCGGGAGGATCTTGTAGGGTAAGGACCACTTGTAGGGTAAGACAGGAAAAACCCAAAAAGACCTGAAACTTGAAGGTTAGTTTAGATGCATTTTCTCGATCATTGCAAACATAGTGGATCTTAATACACCCATGAAGTTTTTTCTTATGTTTAAGTTGAAATTTCTGTCACTGGGCACCACTGAAAAGAGCCTGGCTCCATGCTTTTTGTGCCCTCCCTTCAGGTATCTGTACACACTGATAAGGTCCCCTCGAACCTTATTTTCATCACACTGAACAGTCCCAGCTCTCTCAGCCTTTCTTTGTAGAAGAGATGCTCCAGTCCCTTAATTACTATAGTAGCCCTTCACTGGACTTTCTCCAGTATATCCATGTATTTCCTGTACTGGGGAGCCCAGAACTGAACCCAGAACTCAAGGTCTGGCATCACCAGTGCTGAGTAGAGGAGAAGGATCACTCCCTTGACCTGCTGGCAACACTCCTCCTAATGCAGCCCAGGGTACCACTGGCCTTCTTTGCCACAGGGGCACAATGCTGGCTTGCGTTCAACTTGGTGTCCACCAGAACCCCCAGATCCTTTTCTGCCAAGCTGCTTTCCAGCTGGGTGGCCCCCAGCATATGGTGGCGCCTGAGGTTGTTCCTTCCCAGGTACAGGACTTTGCACTTCTCCTTGTTGAACTTCATGAGGTTCCTATCCATTTCTCCAGCCTATTGAGGTCCCTCTGGATGGCAGCATGACCTCTGGTTATGCCACTCTTCCCAGCTTTCTGTCATCAGCAAACTCACTGAGGGTACACTCTGCCTCATCATCTAGATGATTAATAAAGATGTTGAACACTATTGGACCCAGTATAGACTGCTAGTGACTACTCAGCAATGGGAATGCCTCAAGGGTTGCAAGGATAATCATTGTGCTTTTTCCAGAATGCTTTTTGAAGCCAGTGGTTTTATTTATTGTCACAAAATTTTCTTACTGGCACAATACAAGCCTGTTATTCTGTAGGCATAACAAAAGGGTTTTCTCAAAGTCCTGCATTTCAGATATGCAAAGCTTTTTTGTATGAGCAGCTTAACACTCATCTGCACAGATGGAAGCTGTATCAGTCAGATATAAACATAAAACACTCAATTTGATAAACCAAAAATCTTTTCATAACAACTATGGGAACTAACAATCTTTCTTTCCTTCTCTTATTATCATATGCAGGACATGCCACAGAATCCTCTCTCAAATCTCAGGAGTAACCAGCTCTCCAGGGGAAGATAGAGGACTAATGGGGAATGGCTGAGAAAAAGCATTTTGGAAAGGAATGCTCCTTTTGCTTTGCAGGCAAGACAGTGAATGTAATTTCCATCTATTCAGCTGTTCTGGTGTGGACTTTTTTTGTCCCATTGCTGTTTGTTTTCAGGAGAAAAGCTGATAGATTTGTGTCTACCAAAACAACAGTTGTGAATACCATTTATATAATCTCTAGAACATTTGGATATTCCCATCAGCCAAGAAGGCAAAGTGTGCTTCAGAAATGATAGTTGGTTTTAATTTATCCTTACGAATTTCTCCTCCATTTTGGGCAAAAGGATGGTTTTTCTGTATCTGGGAGCACATTTTCATGCAGCAGCAGATTCCAATGACACAAGTCTGTGGCCCTCTTTTTGAGTCTTCCCTAAGGGGCATTGTCCACATCTTTTCATCTCACTAGTTTATATTCTTCTATTTTTTTTGTTCAGATTCCAGATGCTGGATATCTCCCTAGCATTTTAGACCAGTCTTCACCTACAAGCAGGAAGAAGAGCAGAAAAAAGCACTGTCTGAATGCAGCAAAAAATAGAACATTCAGATTTCTGTTCCTTGGCATTTTTAAAAGCTTAACTGCAGACCCATGGGAAAGGTGAGTTCAAACTGTTGCTTACTCTAATTCTTTCCACAGAATGAGAAATCTTGCCTCATTTCCTTTCCTCACTTATGAGTTAGATCACATTTTGTGTGGTATGCAACTTAATCTCATGAGTAGTACACAGGTCTGGAAACAGTTCAGCTGCATAGGCTTAGGAAATATATGATCTTGTATTTGTTTTAGTAAATTTTTATTTATGAATATTGCCAACAAATTTCAGGCTCTGTCTGGCATATCAAACATGCTTCCAGTGGTTTGGCAGCAGATGATTCCCTACAATCTTGGTTCCTAAAGGCACAGTCAGATGGAGTGACAGCAAACAGGACACTGGTGTGAAAGCAGAGGAATGAGAAAAGAGAAGGAGATGGAAATCAGGCATGTTTTGAAAAGGACTGGTAATGTTTCTGTAGGAGACTGTGGGCTGTGGAGGGCACAAGGTTTGGTCATTGACCCCACTGTGTAGTTCACCCACAACACGGGGTATAAGAAGCAACCACATCAGTTTCTATTTTTCATGCAGTGTGTTACTGGCTGTATCTGCTGTCCAGCATTTTCCTTTTCCCATGGTTCTTGCTTATAATTTCTCTTACTCCAGTGTGTGTCTTTTTCTCTTCCCAGCCCCAGTCATGTTTCTCCCCTGCACCTTTGGCTCAATGTGATCTTTGGCTTCTCCAGCTGTTGCCACTTGCAATGAAAGGAGTCCCCATTCCTTTCTCTGACTTGGCCCTGAGCATTTGGCCCAACTGTGCCAGCCATATTCCCTAAACAATTAATTGGGAATAAAACCAGTAAACTAGCTCCCTGCTCTGTCTTTGGGACTGTGATCACCATCACTGTGCTTTCTCAGACCAGAAATCACGCTGCTTCTGCAACACATGACCTTCAGAAAGCTTGGTGTAAAAGTGATGAACTTAGTAATTAAAATCACATGGCTTCTGCCAAAGGAGAAAGGTGAGCTACGATAAGTCCAGAAATAAGCATTTTCAATAACAAAAGACTTTAAGATTTTATGATAACATCTATGTCATTGTAACTGTTCTCTGAGGTACTGATTTAATGTAGTGTACTGGTGTAAAGACCCTTGGATAGAAAATTTCTGTTGGTCTGAATGACTCGCGCATGAGAACTTGCAAGCAGACATCACTGTATGAGAAATGCTGTAAAACTGTAAGGATTACAGAAGTATATCTAGTTTTACTTTCAAAATCTTCCTCACATGCAAAATGTTTAAGAGAAATAATCCAGTGGAAATGTTGTCAGGGGTACTACCAAATGTTCTAGTTATTAAAAGATACCATATGATAAAATATGTGTATAAAAGCAATGTGGAAGCTTCCTAGAAATACAAATGAAAATAGAATAAAAGATTTTTGCATCTCACACAAAGACAAGCAGTGTATAGTTCAAAGTAGGAGGCAGAAATTGTTGCCTGCTATTAGTGCGGCTATGGAAAGCTCCCTCTTTTCCCGTCATGAACAGCCTAATACAACCAAAAGAAGATTGCTGTCACATTGCTCGACAGATTTGCTGATTGATTGCTGTAAAAAACTGCTCCTGGTGAAACACAACTGATGAGTGACGTAAAGTCAAAAGAGAAGTTGTCTAACTGATTTCTGGAATATCTCAGGAATTTATTAGACCCATTGTAAGAAAGATTATATTTCTTTATAAGAACTGATTTTCTATTTTCTATTATATATTTCTATACTGTGGTTAATGCAGAACAACTGCAGAGAAAAATAGCACTGACAAACTTTGTACGTTCTGGCTAAAGCTTCTGCTTTATGAATAACTGAATCCACAGTCTACTTCTTGTCTGACAAAGCTGCACAGCATTCTGGACAGCTATAGCACAGGATAATTATATATAGGATATGACACACCAATCTGTTGTTCATGCTCAGGGATCCTCCTGTGTGACGTCTTGGATTATATACTGAGGTTTGAGGTTAAACTGAAGAAAACAATGATTCCCTCCTGGTCTCTGAAAATCCATCTGTTTTTTAACTGCTCAGTGTCATTTGTGAACTGCTGTCAACTTCTATGTATCACTTGGAATACAAATGAGTTGTTCCATGTATTTTGGTGTTTATATAGCCACATGGGCTTGGCTGGACTGAGTGACAACTGCAGTGATGCCCTAATGGCCAAGTAAGGGAGAGGAAACAAAGAATTGTGTGATTTCTTCTTTAGATATTAATTCTGAGTGGTTTCATATATAGCTACTTACAGGTTTGGCCAGCTCAGACTAGATGGCACAAGGACTGTGTTATAGATATGGAATGACCATCACTGGCAGTGAAGTGTCCAAGAAATCAGTCTTAGTCATCCTGAAGCCTGTACAGAGTTCACCCAAAGCTGTAGCAGTCTCTTACCTAACCAAAAGCTCGCTTCAAAGTGAAAAAGCGTGACTGTCACTGGTGGCACCTCCCTGTCTTGTATTGCTGGTTGCCAGTAGCTAAGCAGCTTGTCAAATTTCACATGGTCTCCAGAAGTGGCAGGTGTAGGCAGAGACATAGTAGAGCTGATGTAAGGCTGGCTAATGCACATTGATGACACTTGTTTGTTGCTATTTAGTACATGAAGGGGACTTCAAACTGCAAGGGAACATTGTAATTCCCATTACTGAAGAGGTGATTTCAATTTAGAGCAGAAGAAAAGGAAGACTTCTGCTATGATATGGAAAATGAAGTCCCCATATTCTTACCTACTTTAATCTCTTCTCAAACAATAAGAGATTTTAAAAGATTTGCTGATCTCTGTCCCGCTGGGATTGGGACAACATGCTGAAACATACCAAACCCACTCAGGTTTGATGAAGGGGGAGCATTGCCAAGAGCAAATTCTACCATCCTGTATGCAAGCTCCTGATTTATTACCAAGGATTACATAACCTCAGTTTTGCTTTTACATTCTACTGACCTTCAGGTTTTGTCTGTTTTCCACTACATGGTGTTTCGAACCTGCTGCTTCTCACGATCACTATAGGGTTTTCTGCAATGTTGCATTTGTCCACAATCATTCTCTAACCTGAAGGTCAGTTTACATTTTTGCTAGCCACCAGTTCTTTACTCCCACAAAGCTTGTCTTGTTTAGCAGAGCCAACCCAGAATGTGAGAGGAGAGAAACCACTCTTTCTAGCTGTATTGCTACGAGTGACAGTAGTGATGAACAGCAGAGAAAGAAAAAAAGAGCTATCTATGGTACAGAACTATGGTACCAAATCATTGCAACTGGATATAAATTTGCTAGCAGTAAATTCTAGCTGGAAAAAGACAGATTCTCAGCAGTAAGCTTCTGGAACAGCTACTCAAGGGAAATTGCAAGGAATAAATAAAAATAGTTTTAAGAAAAAGCTTGATCGACCTGTGAATCAGCCTGAATTACAGTTACCCATGATAACAGGGAACTGCCTCAAGGACTCAATTGGATCTGTGTTCTTTGCCTCAATGAATAGCAACTAAATGAAAGAAAAAAAAGGGGGTTTTTTACTGTAGGATGGTAATGCAAGATCTGTTTGATTGAGACACTGCTCAAGGATATGTAGTGGAGACTAACACCGAAAGTCCTTATGGCCAGGAACTTGAGAAACTTACCTGGGTTTATTGCAATTCAAATAAAAAGTACCTGTGTTGCCACATTCTTATCTTGCTGCCATTTCAGCAGTCCTAGCTCCCAGGTTGCTTTCACTGCTTGTGAATCATCTTCCTGAACACTTGGATAGGAAAATTGTTCCTTACTTGCTTTACTTCCAGCTGAGTTTGTGAGGTTGGGAAGTACGTTTGTGAGGTTGGCCAGTATGTGTGTGGACGACTGAAGGAAAAGGCAATAGGGAGGTGGAGGGGTCCTTTGTTCCAACGATGGCATTGCAATGCAACTCATCAATACCTCATTCCTGCATTGCCTTTATTGACTGTTTTGCATAGCATCTGCAAGAATGTGCGAGAGAGCACCTCTCACAAATGTGACGATAGGAGATGTCATGCTGAGCCAGAAAATGTCTGTACAAAGTATCTTTGACTACTTAGTGGGAAAAGAGCATGGATAGAGTTGGTCAGAGAAAGCTTAATAAAACTTTTTGGGTTTTCTTTTTTTTGTATATATTAGCGCACTGAACTGAAATAATTTTGCAGAGTCTGACTTTGCTTTCAGTGGTATCCCAACACAACCTTGCCAGCCAAACAATTCTCAAAACAAGGTTAGATGCCAACATATCATCTCCATGACTGTTTTTTTTAGGTTTCTCCTTAACTGACAAACAACCTGAACTCAGTGAGTCCTGGCTGACAGCGATATTGCTCCATGGCTGGCTGGGCTGACACAATCCATAGTTCGGAGCAGATTGCAGGAACAAGCTTGTTGATGGATTTTGTACAACCTGAGTGAGTGTGTTAACAACCAACCTGCTACCTGTTTTGTTGCCTTTCTGTCTGACTGCTGGCCCCATCTGAAAGATGGCTACAACCTAGTGCAGAATGTGAATTTTTCTGAAGTCCTAAAAATTCCCTGAGGACAAGAAATTTTTTCCAGCACAGCATTTCTGCCACGACTCTCCTCTTCAGCACATCAAAAACTCATGCTGTTGTCCTTGTTTTCCTTGCCAAAATCCTGTTCCAACTCCTCATAAGAAAAAGAGATGTGACTTTTAGTTGGAAGAAATACAGAGACTGGGGCAAGGTAGCCTGGCTAAAAAGAGCCCAGACACATCATGGAGGATGTGGTAGTTACTGGATCTGCTCAGAAGCTTTAATTGCAGAGAATCTGCCTTGTAGGTCATTCCCATTTATATCCACTGAGAGCAGAGTCAGTCAAAAGATGGAGAAGAAATGCAGGAGGCCAATGGCAATTAAATACATTAAATTATCTAGATATGAGAGATGATTGACTGAGTGACTATTACATGACTATCATAACAGCTGGGTCCCTGTCTCTTTACTGTTTTGCATACAAGATGCAGTGGTTAATCACTATTCATCAGTATCATCATTTTGTTAGTGACAGAAGACCACTCAGCTGTTATTCTCGGATGCTGGACAGTAGAAAGACCTGCCTGTTTTATAGCTTGCAGACTGCCAGAGTAGTTGAAAAAAACATATTCCACTTTTCTGTCCACCTTTCAATTATTTAGAGGACACACAACGTATAAAATAAACACCAATGTCTGAGAAATAAGCACAGAAAGAAGATCAGAAGGAAATTGGTTTATGAGTTGACGCATGAGCTAAAACTGGTATACTGGAGCTTTGGATTTTTATATTGTAAAGGGGAAGCATGAGAAGATTTACTGCCTTGTAACTTTTATTAAAAGGTTATTCCAAATAGTTTTCATGTAAGCCTTGAAGGATTCACCATTTACATAGTTCATAGGGTACAATTAATGCTTACTTATCTCTGCTCTTCACATAAAACTTCTAAAAAGATAGATGTCTGGCATGTACTTTGAGACTTTAAGCTCACACGAAGAAAGGAGTATAGTAATATTTTCCTTTCATCCTCAAAACCCATTCCATTAATATCTATCTATCTCCCAGTAGTTAGTCGAGAAGATGAACAGTAATAATATTTGCTAACACATAGGCTTTTGTTTGTAAACAAAGTACAGACTGAACGAAGTACAAGGGCAGTGACATTGCCGGGACTGGCCGTCATTGTTTGGGATTCATCCCACCTTATTACCTGGTGCCAACTGACTAGTTCATTTTTGGGACTGGTGGTTGTGGTGAGAGAGCAGGTCGTCGTAGGAGCCCCAGGTGTCGATCCTGTGTAAGCAGGTCTCCTTATCAGGTTGGTCTTCCTGATCAATCTCAGAGTTGTTGAGTTGGATTTCCTCGTGTTATAGAGACACGAGTCGTGGAAAGAGATAGGCTTGGGGCTCTTGTACTATAAATAGCGCTAGTAAAGAGGGCTGTGACAAGAGCCAGAGGAAATGTCTCTGTGAGGCATCAGGAGAAGAAACTATGGCTTGTGTATATGGGAAAATAGTCTGTGTTGTTTCTATGGAAAAGCTAATCTGCATTTACAGTATCCTCTTAGACACTCCCCTGGCTTTCTAAGAGTGCCAAGAAGAATGTGGAGCTATGCCCAAAGTTTTCCTTGTTTCATAATTGTTTGTACATGCTCTGAAAGCCCATTGGGCATGGTAGACTGCTACACCAGAAGAATACGGGCAATGATTTCTGACTGTCAATTAAAACACATCATTACTTCATCTTAAGGAATTGCTTACCCTACCCCTCTCCTCCATGGAGAGTAATTCAAAGTAAACTCTGGACCTCTTTCTAAATAGGCTAGATTAAAAACATGATTCAAGATTAAAAATACAAGAAGATCTTGTCTAGCTGTTTAATTAATGGTTCTAACCACGTGTCACAGGGCATCACTAGGAGTCAACTTGTTGTAATCAATGCTATCATGATTATCAACCCTAAACAAGTCTAAAGGGGTAACTAACAAGAAATTGCCTTAGCACAAAAGCTTTCACTACTATTCACAACAGCTATCACTACGGTTCAGATGATTTCTCTGCAAATTACATTGCAATTCAGAAGATAAGAGTAAGTATCAGGCTGACTAAGTGCAACAACTCTATGATGAGTTAACAGCCCAAAAGTACTATAAGAAGACACCTTCCAAAGACAAGCAATTCTTCAGCAGCTTAAACAACTAGTCTGAGACAAACTGATTTACAAATAACTTGTAAACTGTGTGGCCAAGGTATCGGGTACACAGAGCTCTTGGAACTTTCCATGAAAGAGGAACCCCAGACAAAAACAAACATTCACTAAAAATACAACATGTTTCTTTCTGGGGTGAGGATGAAATGACTTTTAGACACCACTAACATCTCATTTGAGTCAATACAACCTCCCTTATAATACACGTTAGGTTTGGTTGAACATTGTAGTTTTTAAATGGTGACAGTCTAAAGAAACATCCTTACAACAGATGATGATAAAAGTGGGGTTTTTTCTTCATACCTTCTTACAAAAAGACAAAAGAATAGAAAAACTAATAGAAAAAAAAATGAGCTTTTAAGGTTTTCTCTGGAGTTCTTTGTTCTTCAGGTAAATTTCACACACCTGCCTTTTCAGATATTTACCTTTTTTCAGCTGCTTAGTCCTAGCACAGAGAGATCATAAGAGAGGCAACACTTCCACAGAGTCTGCATGACATATCCTACAGCAAGTGATGCTTAGCCAAGATTTCCTGAGGAATACAGACTTTCTCAGAAGTGACGGACTATTGAGAAACTGAGGACAAACAAATTTAGGCAAGGGAAGCAAATATGCCAGATAATCTGGCTGTGGCCTGCCCATATAAGGGAATTGCTGATTTAGTTTAATGTAGACATCTGCAAAAAAAAGTTTGTTGACAAACTTGACATAAATTATTTGGGAGGTTTATAAAGGATACTTAACTCTGTTCCTCAGAAGACTGATTTGCAAATTAAGCTGGAACAAAGAGTGGACTGAGTAGTGAACGGTCTGAGAGTTTGCTGCCTGAAATACCCAGTGGCAGGCTTCGAGTCAGCAGAGGAGTCGCTGCTCTGTTTGTAAAAGACCTGATTTTTGTTATTCTATAGATTCAGGAGTATTGCCTTCCACTTCTCCTATGGGCTACAGGGAGGTATGAAAGGACAACAGCAGAGGCTGTAAGACTTACGTTTTTTACTATTCCTTTAGCCTGATTGTGGAGCCAGTATTGACTAACTCGCCATATGTCCCTTCAGGACTGGTTTAGCACATGTTCCCTAGACAGCATCTGTCAGCCTCACCTGCAGACTTCAGTTCGCTTTGTCTGCCAACACTAGCATGACTCATCAACATACTCAAATTCTGCTCTGAAAGTAGGGCAGTGGGTTGAGTTTGGATGGCAAGATATCTCTTGGGATCTTCTGGGCTCCTGAAGATCATGCCTAGGGCATTTTGTATAGCACTTGAATCAAACTTGGAAGAATGCACTTCCTGGCAGTCCCTGCAGTCTGAATTGGCTGTTCTTCCTGACACCTCGCTCTGTGAATCTCTGGACAGTCTTTTGAAGATGTCTGGGTCAGGCATAATATGTCCAGGCCATAAAGTGGCAGGGATTCAGTAGGAGGTACCCTGCTAGAGACTTGATGCTGGTTCTCAAAAAAAGGGGTAGGCACAATGCCCTGCCCCAGAACACCTACTGTGTCCTTGAGATGTCATCCTGAAGGTTGTTTTTTTTTAACAGTTATTTAAACATGCATTGTTCACCTTTTCTGGTGGGCTTCTCACCTGGGCCATGTCCCAGAAAATGATTTAACTTAATCGCTGCCGCAGCTTTACCAGAAGCAAAGTTGTATATCCTCTTGTACTTTTATAAATATTTCTAAAGATCTGTTTTCATAAATACAGAGGAGACAAACTATGGAGCCCAAAATAATTATAAAATGCTCTAGAATTTCCCTGAGCAGTTTTTTGTTGTGGGAGGCTAAAAGGAAGCAGCACAGGTTGGCTGGGTGACAAGGCAGAGTTGAAGACTAGAGTCAGATGATTGAGGTGAGCTTGGGTGCTGGTCACATCCATTTACAGTGTCTGGAGACAAGAGCATGAACATTTCCCACCAGGAGACAGGGTTTCCCTGCCTGGTGAATTTTTCTGTGTGCACATGCTCCCATCAAGCTAGAAGAAGCACAGAAACAGAATGGGTGAGCAGATGTGTGCCAGCGAGGAACCCAAGCATAGGCTGACGTGGCAGTGCAAGGACAGGCATTTATTCTTGACAGTAACAACATGTAAGATTCTAATGTTAGACAGTTGTTTGCATTGGAAAAGAGTTACAGCCTTCCTGAGAAAACATTATTCTAGTCAGTTTACTTAGAGATTATTAGAGAGCTCTATAATTCACGGTTGATTAAAATTTATATATAGATGTTGTTCTTAAACAGTGTTTAAGCTTTCAAAAGTGTTTGTACACAGACCTGTCAGGATTGCAAAACCAGATGTCCAGTGAAGGCTGTGAAGGTCAAGACTCCAGAAATATGGAGTATTTGTTGTTGTTACCCTGAAGTACATAAATGCCACAGCTATTCAAATTACATGGAGGCTTTATGGATGTCCTTTTATGGAGGGGAAATTTGATCCAAATAACAAAACGCTTTCATTAGGTGTTTTGTTCTATTGAATCTCAGCATCTCCTAAACTTACAATGCTTGCATATACAGCACTTAAATTCAGATGAATGAGAAACAGCATCTGGAGCATTAAAAACCAAACATAGAACTTCCCCTCACTTTCCTCCCAGGTGCTGCTCTCCTTTCCCTCCCTTCTGGAGATCTTTGAGTTTTATCTCTTGAGTTTCCAGTTGGTCTCAACATTATACTTATCTAGTATAACATTAATGTTAATAACGTTAATGTTAATAATGTTTAAACTTCTGTCTTATGCCTTCATTAGGTTTATTTTTTTTTTTCTGAAAGGAGTAACAAATGGTACTTCTCTCATTATCTCTGCACATAGTATTTTAATTGCTTGTGTGGATTTTATTGAGTAATATAATATTTTACAATACCAGATGTTTCCTTAAATGTGCAACAAGTTACTGGATCATTTGTGGTCTGTAAAACACTGGAAAAAACAACTTGCATTGTGAAAACAATTTTTTTTCCATGATAATTCACTGCAGCCAGACTTAAAGCATCACTCTGCATACTTTTCAAAAGACAAGACATTTTCCAGAATCTTGGTTTGATGACACTTCAGTATGTTCATATGAAATAGATGTTCCAGCAGTGACATATGTACTTGGCATTCCATTCACTTGCTTCCAGTAAAAAGGTAGTGCATGCCAATGCCTGTAGCTGCTGAGAAGCAGACATGCAGCATCTGAATGGTAATGCTGCTATACAGGGCCTAGGACTTTCTCCAATTACATTGACTTACATATTTTACATGACAACAACAAACACTAAAATGTAAAGAGGCATTTCTTCAAGCACCAAGAACTAAACTGCAAAACTTCCTTCCGCAGAATGGGGCAGATGCTTAAAGTGTGCATGTGTTCAAAAAGTAGTTACACATGATGAAAAATCATCTCAAACACTATTTTGCAGGAGATCTTCCCTCTGGCTCAAAAATCTTCTTAGCTGCAGATCTTTGACAGCTGTTTAACCTAATTTAATACAGTTGTTGTACTCTTAGGCATGAAATAAAGGTGGATTTCAAAACTGTCTATATGATTTAGGAATATAAATCTGTCTGGAGATGCAGGATGTGCATTCTTAAATTCCTTAGGCATTTTTTCAAAACTCTGCCCCCAGTTGTGCATTTATTTTGAAAGCCTTATTTTTTTCCCCATCCCTGTTTGTACTGAATCTTGTTCACTTTGAGTTGCCAAAAATCAATGAGATGCAAGGGGATTTCTCAGTGTGATTTAGGGTGGTGAGGCTGGGCCTTAGGAATACATCTAACAGATTCAGAGGAAAGCTAGTCAATGTAATTTCACAGTGGCCTTTCTGTATGTTACCTTCTGGATCACCAAGTTGTCATAGATGTCTTAGAAGAAATGGGTTTTAAGGAAGGAACTGAAAGAGGAGTTGGTTGTAGCATGTCTATTATCATCCAGAGACCAACATGGATGAGAACACAAGTAAGCCTTTTTTTTATTTATCTAGTTTAAATTGTAATACAACATTTAACTTGTGAAATAATGTTTTATCTTCTTCCAATCACCAGCTAGCTGCAGTGGATGTACTTACACTATTGCTTTGTTCTGGACTCCTCTCAGATTGATAAGCACTGCTTTTTATCTCGCTAGAAGCAACACTGAGCTAACCCTTCTGGTCTTCAAGAAACCACTAGACTAGTTACTCTAACACAGTTTCTTTTTTTCTCTTCTTGTTGCTGAACATCCTACAATTTTTCTACCATAGGTACAAAACTATTCCTCCTGGTAACAGGCTTGCTTGTGCAGACCACTTCGATATGGTTGGTGGGTTAGATATTAAAACGGTGTTTGCTAGAGAGATTACCCTGACAAAAGCATAATGAACATCTGCTCGAGCAGCATTAAAGTATTCAACCATCTTATAATGTGCTTCCCACCAAATACTGCCAATACGTTGTCATCGTATCAGGATTTTATAGTTTAAACGTGTTTAGGCATTTTTTTCTGAAATCAAATAAAGGCCTTTTTATACTTAGAGATACAGGTAATCACTGTCAAGCAAGTATTTCGTATTGCTAAAACAAAAGACTTCATTGTTTGCTTGTACTGTTGATAGCAATCTAACAACTGTTAGTTTAACAGTTACTACATTTGCAATAATCTATGCCAAACTGAGACTGAAAGCAGGCAGGATTGTGCAATTTTTCAATTATACAGTAAATATTAAGTGATCAGTTTATTATCCTACTTTTCTTGAAGACCAGTAAAACAGCCAAAAAATGGTGAACCAATTTTATTTGTGTACTTAACAAAAAGGGGGCATTTTGGAGAGCAAAATTAACAGATTCTGGAACAAGCTGTTATAAAGGACTAACTTGTTCTAAGTTTTTTCCTGACAAAGAGACATCGTAATGGAAAGTTCAGAACCTGAGTCTTGCAGTGTGTGCCTTTGAAACTTTACCTTGCCTTTGTGTCTTGGATCTTTGCTCAGCTATGTACCATCCTTTGATGCGGGTTTTACAGATATAAATCTGAAAAACACAGTTCTATCCACACTGCTTGATCACCCATAAATGCCATGGGACTTCTGACTTAATTTTAGGCATTACAGCTGCTGTCAGTTATACCTCCAGTTTCATTTGTACCTTTTATTAAGGATTTCTTCATTTTTTGTAAAGTTTCAGACATTGAGTGCTAAACAAAACTCTCCATAAGGATATCTCAGAAACTAAGATACTTGCTATTTTTTCCAGTGATTTTTTAGAACAGTTTACAATGCCACTCATGAGAAGTCCTAACAGCAGGAGCTGAGGGAGTTTCAGTAGCTCCCGAAAGGTGGAGAGTCCAGTGTTACCCTGAGCAGCAATGATCTTTTAACAAGGAGCTTCAGGCTTCTAGTCTGGAGCTCCTGGCTTTTCTACAGCTACACAAATTTTGCTGAGGATTAGAAACAATAGAACATGAAATAGTTGCCACAACCACTGGGAGAAGGTTTATACTGCAATTTAAGTGTCAAGACCCAGCCAGCCTGGGGCTGATTATCACAGGCAACCTCAGGCACTCCTCTGCCTGCAATCTCAGCCTGTCAGCCTGCTGTGAGAGCAGCAAGGGTCTCCAGGCTCTGGCTGGAGTGAGCAGATAGTCCACTCATGCAACGAGGTGCAATTTACACCCTCTGTCGCTAGCTCATAGTTCCTATTTATGCTATAGCCACCTCACAAACTGGGGTCAGACGAGGGTTATGCAGGCACTTGGTATTTGCCCCGGTCTCTCAAAGAAACAGAGATTTGGTGGAGATTTTATTGAAGTAAAAAAATGCAAGTAACAAGTGTCACAAGCTCTGAGATGCAGCAATGTGGAAAACTCCCCATGTTTACCTTTCTCTCCTACTATATCATTTATCATTGTTTGTCCTCCCTGCAGCCGCTAACAACTGAATGATAAATTAAAATTGATAATCTCTGATGACTACCTTTACAGATAAGGCCTGGAAACACGAAGCTGGTGTTGCTGCTGTTCTCCCTTGCAGCTTGATTCAGTCACAGCTGGAGCTGGCAGCTGCGCTGGCGGCAGCCCTGGTTTCCTCAAAACTTTCCTTGGTCTCTGCTGAAACAGCCACAGCCAATTCTTTGGAATTTGGATTTGCATCCTCGGTAATCCCTGCCATTAATTCATTGCACAATTATGTCTTTGTTCCCAGATTTGTTAAAATGGTACTGACTGCTATTTAACAGTTTCCTCCCAAAGAGATCAAGCAGCTGTCAATTTTCGAAGGTTTAACATTGGAGACATTTTGTGTCTTCCCCCAGTATTCAACAGAAAAGACTTTTCACCTGATTTCTTCAACAACAAAATTAGTCCTTTTTGGTTTTCCATTCTCCTCTTGTCTAGAGTACCCTGACACCCTGTCAGTCAGTTGAAATGAATGTACTTCTCACTGGTAGGTTAATTATTTTTCATGTCGGTTAATTATTTTCCACGCTTAGCCTGAAGCACTTTTAACTGTTTGTATTGACACAGAAAGAAAGGATGAAGTTGAAGGTGTTCCATGAATATCTGTACACAGGAAAGTAACTGTTAATGAATAGTTACTCAATGAACAACTCAGAAGTTAGTTCCAGCTGAAGAATACCCTTTCTTTCTATGGAAAAAAAGATACATTTTTGTCTATGATGTAGTTATACATGATTTCCATTGAATCATCAGTACACAGCGTGGGCTATTCAAACTTTTGAGCAGATGACTTACACAGGATGAGAAGGTCAATTTCTATTTGACTGATTCTTAAAATTAATCAGAAAATATCTTTCTACATACAAAAACAGGAAAATGAAAATGGAAGTATTCATTATTTGTTAAAAAAACCTGAAAGATTTTCATTTTCTCTGTGTGTGTGTTTTTTTTTTTTTTTTTTTTTTTTTTTTGGGGGGGGGGGTATTTTCTTTCCTGACAGTATGACTGGAAACAGAAAGAAAAAGATTTTAACTTAAAACCATATGATTGCAGTATCTTTTCATTTTTAGGGGGGAAAAAAAAAAGTGAGGTTGTTACTGCCTCCTGTTTTTAAAATCACATTCACTGACCTCCCGCCCCCCCCCCAATTTGTCTATGCCAATTTTCATGAGTGTTTTAAAATTACCAGTGTTCAATTTACATTTTTTTAACAGTTCAAATGTCAAAATCCTTGAATGTATAAGTCAGCTGCTCAGTTGGACAGTTGTTTGAAATGCCGCATCAATGGAATAAAGAAGACCCTTACTGTAGACTGAAGAGCTTAGTTCTCATAGCTTCTGTTGCCTTTTTCTTTTCTTTGCAATCAAGTGAAATATTGGTGTAGAAATTTTCAAGACTGCACCTACAGAGACTCATTAAATGACAACAGGCATATGCAGGCAGCTCTGCAGTAACCTTCAATATGCCGTGAGCTGCAGGACCACTACAGACCAACAGTTTTGTAAATGCTGTATCTTTACAATAATTTTTAAAGGAACATTGTAGTGGCAGTTTGACTGTGCAACTCAGCTGATACAGAAAACAGAGTAGCAACAATTTAAGAGTGATCAAAATCACTTCCAAATGGAAACTTTCATTTCGCTGTAACTTTTTCAGAGAGTATGGATTTGGTCAGAAACCATGCAAGTGCTATTCTTTACCGAGTACATTAACTGTTAAAAATAAGTCTACCATAGACTTCTCAAGCCCTAGGAAATCAAAACCACCATCACATTAGAACTCAAAGACCAAATCTTATGTCAATACATAATACATAACCATACATTATTACAATAACTTAAGAAATAATGGAAAACTAGATACTTTTAGAAATCTTGAGCATAAGCAGACTTTGCAAGCCTTGATGCCACTGACCCCTCCCGCATCTCTTAGAGAAACGAAGAATAACGTATCCCCCAGAGCCAGCAGGCGTGCGGTACGCTCACAGTCCCCGCAGTCACAGCCACACCTGCACACGGGAACCGAACCGGCTTTCCCCCCGGGCGTACAAGGTCGGTAAAAATGCTAACAGCACACCTCCCCCTTGCCAAACAGCGGGGCTGAAGAGTCAGTGGGAGGGGACACCACGGAGTAGTCTGGTGCCCGTCCAAACATAAGTCCCAGAGGGGTCCCCAAATATGAAATTCACCCTAACACCGCAACACCCTCTGAGCAAGGCCTCGCCGGGAGGCAGTTAACCCGAAGTCGCCCCAAACGCCAAGAAACATC